>NC_048281.1:22693226-22993226 GCF_009762535.1 Notolabrus celidotus
ACTTGCATTAACTGGGGCATGAGGAACCTGATGTAACTTGCTGTTTTCATTGTAACCCTCCATGTCCTGCTGAAAGCCTTAAGATTTCTCTCCTTTTCTATGAATTTACCCATCTAAGTTTTTGTAAAGTCTGTCACTTTGTATCCAAGTGATGTAAGACTGCCAGGTGCTAGTTATTTCCTGTATAAAAAAAATAAACAAACAAAAGTAGACCCCAGTGTATATCCCAACTATTATATGGTTGTGTGATGGCATGTGTATCTGTTTTCTTTTTAATTCCTATTTCTCATTATAACTAGCTTCACTTGTACACAGTGGTGAACAGTAACGAAGTACATTTACTTAAGAACATTTTTTGAGTATCTGTACTTTACTTGAGTATTATTTTTCGGAGGAACTTATTACTTTTACTCCACTACATTCAGAAGACAATTATTGTGCTTTTTACTCCACTACATTTCTATCAATGCTCTAGTTACTCACTACTTCTGCTTTGAAGTCAGCTCATGAATTTGTGGAGCAAACACAGAGCAGATTTCACTCAGATCAGTCAGTTCATGTAGAGGTGGTAATGATGGCTATAATTCTCCACCTGAGCACCCATGGCCATATCTTCAGCCCGTGTTAGAGGTTTATGAAATGAAGAATGATACCTATCATTTCAAATGTTCTCCGTTTCCCACTCTGCTCAAACAAACAAACATTCACTGTCCAACCTGAGAAAGCGTGTTGAGCTACGTAACGTTTGTTTCGTTCCAGAAGAACATTTCAAATTAAGTTGTCTGTGCTTGGAGTAACTTAGTTGCTGTTTTTATTCCATATATAGTTTTAGAGATTGGTTTCTAGATAAACATAATGTAACATAATGTACTCCTATGTATTCTTGAATGCATTTATGTATTTTGAAAATACAATGTTTTGAAAATTTTTAAGAAGTACTTTGAATACTTAAATATTTCTAAAAGCAAGTACTTCAGTACTTTAACTCAAGTAATAATTTAACAGAGAAACTTTCCCTTGTATTGGAGTAATATTTGACCTGGAGTATCTATGCTTTGACTTCAGTAATGAAGGTATGTACGTTGTCCACCACTGCTTGTACATGTGTCATTGCTCTTTATTAAACAGATGCTCTTTTCTTAAGGTACTGGGTTTTGAAGTGGACTCAATCAACTCTGTGCAGTTCTCCAATCACACAGGTGAGTCTGAGTCTAGTAGGAGAAAACAGTGATTTCAAATCAGTTATTAGTAAGTAAGTAAGTAAACTTTATTTAGTATGGCACCTTTCACAGACATAGTCACAAAGTGCTTTACAGAGAATCAATGTCGACAAGACAATACAATGAGCAATAGATAAGATGATTAAGAAAGCAGACAAAATGACATCAAATCACAACGGAAGGTCGAAAGCCATAACAAACAAATGTGTCTTAAGTCTCAGTCGAATCAGCACAGCGCATTTGGGGCGGAAGACTGTTCCAGAGAGATGGAGCCAAATGCTAAAAGGCATGGTCACCCTTAGTTTTAAACCTGACACAAGGCTACTTATTATAAAGTTGATCAAGTCATGTTACACTTTCTCAAAACCTTAATATTGTTATGTATTCAATCAAGCATGATCGTTTGATCATTGCTTTTCTCCTGTTACTGTTTTGTCAACATGGACTGTGGAGTCTTTTCTCATGATAAGGAGCTGATGAGTGATCCATACTGGTAGTAGATAAGTAACAGTTCTTACTTATGTAGACTTTGACCACTAGAAGATCACGTGTTTACATATTACGCTCTACAATGAAACACACATGTACACTTAAAAAAAAAAAAAAACAACATGTAGCCAGTTCAGACGAAGCAGGTTTCAAGTCATTTGAATGTAACCTTCAAAAAGAACCATTTCTCTTTGGTTAGTTTATCATCCATTCAAGGTTTCTCTAAAACTAGATTGTGCATCTCTAGGAGTTATGTTGCCTAATATGAAGACTGCTTTTTTTTAAATATGCTAAGTGAAGGTGTAGAGTTAGCCACTGGTTGTCCCAAGCGGAAACCTCTAGTCTTAAAATATGAAGCCCATGCAGAAGTGCTAAAAACTGCAGTTCATTGAGCATCCGCTTGAGGCTGGCTGCAGAAACACCGGAAACCACAAACACAGCAATTCAAAAAAGACAATCTTTACAGCAACAATAAACATGTTTAAAGCCTGGTTAAAAAAACTGTTGAGTAGCTAAATTCTTGGCAGAGAGATGTTAAAAGTACTAGATTTGAGCAAATAAGGACGACTGACTTGAAGGCTAAAGGTGAACAAAGTTTGATTGTGTTCAGCATTTCCAATATGGCACCCGCTGATTATTGGCTTCAAAACAGCGCTTCAGGAACGAATGGGTGAAGTCACGAAAACTACGTCAATTTATTATACAGTCAATAAGTTGTCCACCCTAAGGGATTCTATTTCACATAACAACTGACTAACTATACATTATCCCGCTTGTTTTACCCAGTGACAAACTAAATATATTAAAAAGTTGACACTAAGTATTGATCTAAAGACGATTTCATCAATTCAAATTTGATTCATTTACAGAGCTAAAGGAATAGTCCGACAGTTTTAATGGTTGGCAGCACTTCCTTAGCAACAGTATTCTCATCACTCTACTTACAGATCAAATCAAGATTCAACTTAACATTTGAATCCATGGTAAAGTCTAAACATTATCCGGCTTTACTGTTTGTGACGACCCCTACTTAGTTGCTTGTGTGCTATAGTGGCCATAGTGTGCAGTAACACAAAAGACTGACTAATGGAAGTTGGTATGGCATGGGGCGAGTGAGAGAGAGCGAGGTAATTCTATGGCCTTTTTTTAAAATGTGTAATGAGCATTCATTTCACAAGTCTATGAAAGCCAGACAACCTCTCCTCAGGCCTGCTTATTATCTTTTCACTCAATTTGATCAACAACCTAACTCATCTTTAGCACAGTCGTACTGTGGAATCGAGTAAAAGATATTCCTTTGCTTAGAAAACAACCATTTCTTAAATTGCAGCTTGTTGGCTGTAGACCTGCAGAGAGGGTAGGATTAAATGTGAGGGTTCTTGAGCCAAAGCATGCAAAGAATTTGCTTCCACCACAGGGGTAGGAGACACAGAGATTGGTCTAAACAGTAATGTTTGCTCCACTTTCAGCGGATAGTGTCAGGAGAAGTCTGATGGACTGTACAATGCAACTATCTATCTATGAATACACATGTCCTCTTTTATTAGATGCATACATATTTCCATTTTCTTTCACCACAGCATTACTGCTTCTTTTCTTCAAGTATGTATTTCTGTATTAAATCCCTTCTCTAGCTAAGGGTCAGGTTTGGGTTCTGTTAAACTCTGTGCCGTGCTGTAAAGAATATTAAAGAGCGTGTTTAAGTGTTTGTGCTTTCATTTGCAGTCTGAACAGTTGAAGGAGCTTGTTCTAGGTCAGTGGTAAATAGGGACAAAACAAATGAGAAGCTGGCAGCCAGGATACAGGCATCCCATTCAGACACAGATTAGGCCCTGTTTGGCCCAACTCAGACACAGAGGAGAGGAACCTCAGTGAAAGAGGTTGAAGGGTGGGGGTGACCAAATTGGAGGAGAAAAACTAAATATGATAGTAACTTCTGTTCCCTGGAAGGAGATGGATAAAGTACTGTGGTACTGCTATATCCTATGATGGGAAGCCAGTGAGCACCATAGTGGCATGCCATCAAAGCTAACACAAGGGGCAGATTAAGACACTGAGGCTGTTTTCGAAACCGCCTACTATACTAGCAGTATACGTACTGATTTGGCCAAAATTCAGTATGCAGTATGTGAACAAGAGCAAACTGTTCCCACAATGCACCGCAAAAACATTACGCTTTTTATTTTTTCTTCTTTTTTGATGGGGGGCACTTTGTTTTTTGGTGCTGTGAAATGTATTAAATTATTAATTATTTATTTAATTTATTAAATTCCATATAAACCACTTCTTAACCTTTTAAATCATTAGTGGATACTATAAAGGAGTTGCGCTTTCAGCTTGGCCGTTGTTTACTTTGGCTTTGCAAAACAGGAAATCCAGCAACGCCTGGCCCAACATACTGTTGAACAGTCATACTACAAACTACCTTCAAACACAGTAAGCAGTATGCAGTATGTACTGCGTACTACATTCGTAGGTAGTATGTAGCAGGCGGTTTTGAAAACAGCCAAAGTTGTCCTTCATAACCAGCAGCAGAGACTTCAACCAACAGCTTCTAGCCATCAAATTCAGACGGCTTGGCCTTTCAGCTCTGGAATGAACCTGCTGTGCAGCTTTATCTAATTAGCCCAAATAAGTAGAGTTGTTATTAGCAAAGTGTAGAGCATAAGAGGCAACCAAGGATGTGTGATATCCCTTACCCAATGCCATGGGCATGGTTTTAGAATCAACTCAAACAGAACTATTCCATGTCTTCTTCTTTTGATATTATTACACAACATATCTTATACAAGCGGCAACCTCCGGTCTAAAAATATGAGTCAAATGCGGAAATGCTAAAAACTGCTGTTCATCGGAATCTGCTTGAGGCTGGCTCCGGAAGTACCGGAAACCACGTACACATGAATAGGGAAAAAGCTGATCTTTACAGCAGAAATAAACATGTTTACAGTCTGGTACAAAAGACGAGTGTAGTCTGGATAGCTCATTTCTCGATCAGCTTACACTGTGAGGGGGGTGAATTTTTCTTCTATTGCGGCAATTTCGAAGATATCGAGATTATGAGTCTTCCAATGAGAGGCACAGCTGACTGCGGGAACACTGTAGCTGTTGGCTAGGAGGCTCAAAGCCCGCCTCTTTACGTCACAATGGCTCGACAGCAGCAATATGGCTGCCGCTGACGATTTGCCTCAAAACAGCGCTTCGGAAACAGATGGGTGACGTCACCGATCCTACGGCCATATTTTATACAGTCTATGATCTTATACAAAAGATGGTTGTTTTTTAAAATCTGATCTGATTAAAACAGTTAATGTTTTGTAATTTAGAATCTCTATTCTCCCTCTTGATTCCTAGGTTATGCCCATTGGAAAGGGCAAGTATTGACCGCAGAGGAGCTCAATGTGCTGTATGAGGGCATAAAGCTAAACAAGGTGAACCACTATGATTACATCCTTACAGGTGAGTCTGAGCAGTGGAAGAGTTAAGACGAAAAGCCCAAATAAGGTTTCATGTATCTTGAGTGGCTCAGCACTATGAAAAAAGGATTTTTTTTTCTCCAAATAACAATGATGTATTAACTTAAAAATATTTAACTGCATGTCATACGTTTGACCATTTAGTCTTATGGGCTGCCATATTGACCAACTTTGCTCAGTGCTGATGAGTGCTAAAAGAGTTCACTTTTTCCTTATTCCTTTTTAATGCTTTCATTCCCAAGGCTACAGCAGGGATACGTCATTCCTGGAGATGGTCGTTGACATTATTCAGGAGCTGAAGAAGGCCAATCCCAGTCTGGTATATGGTCAGTGTATATTTTTCACACTCCAAAGCAGAATAAATATTGGCAAGGGGGATAGATTCCAACTTGTTTTTTATCTTTGGGTTTTTATTGTCATGCTCTATACCTAGCAGTTAGTTGATGAGTATATCAGCAGATTGAATAATGAAAAGAAACAGATATATCATTCATTTCAATCGGTTCTCTCAGTGTAAGCTGTATTTTGATTTCATTTCCTACAGTTTGTGATCCTGTAATGGGAGACCAGGGCGCCATGGTAAGTATTTTATAGCAAATTCCAAGTATTCTCCTCACAAATACAACAAGTGAGGAGTTTTAACTATATCATCATCATCATCATCATTCTGAAGACGTCAGTGCCATTTGTTAAGAGGTTAAACATGTAAACCAGGTTGTAACAAAAGGATTTAATTTTTTGTTGTCTGTTTCAGTATGTTCCAGAAATTCTCTTGCCAGTATACAGAGACAAAGTAGTGCCTTTAGCCGACACCCTTACCCCTAACCAGTTTGAAGCAGAGTAAGTGGACTGTGAACATAGCAAAAATTGCACGATACATAAAAGTTTGAAAAAGACTCATAAAGTCATGGTAATGACTTGTTGGAACAAAGATCTGTGCATTTTATGGATGTGATAAAGACTTTGTGTAATCTTTTTATCTTGGGTGACTACACAGGTTATTAACTGGCAGGAAAATCATCACAGAGAGAGATGCTTTTGAGGTGAGTATCCCATCAATTTCTCTCTGACACCAGCAGGTAAACCAGATCAGTAAATGGTGACATTCCTGCTCTCCAGGTGATGGACTTGCTGCATAAAATGGGACCAGAGACCGTGGTCCTAACTAGTACAGACCTGCCGTCAAAACACGGGGACCAGTTTCTGGTGGCCCTTGGGAGCCAAAAAATAGGTAAACCTTGCAATGGCACACGAAGCAAACCTACACTATGACTGGTCTTGTTGGAGATTCTCTGACAGTTTTCAACAGCAGTGGCTGGCTGTTGATATCACAACTAGGGTTGCAAAGGGGTGGAACATTTCTGGTAAATTTCCAGAAAGTTCCCAGTAAATTTGCAGACAGTTTCCGGTAAATTTCCATGGGAAGTTAAGCTGGGGAATTTTGGAAATATTCCAAATTGGAATTTAATGGAAAGGTATCATACCCAAGCGTAAATATTTGTTTTGTTATAAGCAGACATCAATCCAAAATAATACAATTAAAACAGATTTATTTGTAAGTAAAACTTTATCAAGTGTTAAATATTTTATTGAACAATCAATTCTTTCAGTAAGCAGTGTGGAATGTGCATGTGATTGAGGAAAAGCATAGATATTCAACTGTACTTGCATGAAATCTGGTTGTTTTAGTCAGGATTATGCTAAAATATATTTACCCCAACTATATTTAAGTTCCCTATTAAGAGCCAACCTTCAATTTAGTAAATTCCTGGTTTATTCACATTTACTCCCATAAATTCCTGTTAATTCCCATGGAAAGTTTCCAACTTTGAAAATTCCTAGAATTTTGCAACCCTAATCACAGCCCTATGTTTCCTCACTGTAGTGAATGAAGATGGGACCAACGCCAGTCAAAAAATCTGCATGGACATCCCAAAGGTGGATGCTGTATTTGTGGGAACAGGAGACTTGTTTGCTGCCCTGTTGCTGGCCTGGACTCACCGTCACCCTAAAGACCTAAAGGTCAGTAACAAGAATATCTCCTCAGTCAAAACAGCTAATGGGCGAAATAACTATTAATCCTAACACTCATTTTGTTTTTTAACAGACTGCCTGTGAAAAAACTGTGTCAGTCATGCACCATGTCATCAAGAGGACCATTACTTACGCCAATGGTAAGGCTTGTGTGTATTTATTGAACTCCTGTTGTGTGGTCTCTTTTATTAATCTTGGAGTTGTTTACCTGACATAAAGGAACCTTGTTTGCTCTCCTCTGCTCTTCCTATAATATTTACACTATCTATGTTTGAATGTTAGCAGTTGAGGTTTGCGATCTCACAGATTTGGCTTTGCTGTTGTTACCTAATGAGTAATAGTCAAGGCTGCTGAGGCCGACAAGATTCCTCCTGTCATTAGAAGACGAACATCCTTAGTATTCATTGAGCCACGAATAACCCTGTGAATGTTAAGTTGCCCAGCAAGCCTAGGGTCCTACATTTGGCATTAACATCCAATCTGAATATTTTGGATCACAAATGACCAGCTTTAAGTAGGAGTGTTCGCACTCCTCATCAACCACAGATCAGATCTCACTTTCCCATTTTAGATGGAAATGCACATACTGAACACCCAGGCTCCATTCATTCTTAGACTTTTAAAAACACACATGCTGCATGAGCAACAGAGTGCAGCGGTTGATCTCGGACTGCAGCACTGACTTGATATATAAGTTTTGTTTGATTACATGAAGCGTGGTGTTCCTGGTGTTACAGTTCTGTGGTTTATCTATAATGACTGCACACTTGTGTGGAGTTTCTGATCACAGTGAGAAAAAACAGCCAAAAGGTCGACATCATTAACACGCAGATCCACATTATGTCTCAGAAGTGAGCTGCATTAATAAACTATGATAACTGCTCATTGTTCAGCTCTCCTCCCATAATTCACAGCATGTGGAGGCATTGATCATGCATTATTATCAGGACAGATAACACTGTTTATGCAGCAAGAGACAGAGCATGAAAACCAGGCAGACAGGTCAAAGGTGTACTCGTCTCCTCTCATTAACATGAAACACTATAACAGACTACTCACTGATCACATGTGACTCATATCTCCTACTCTCTCCTTTATGCAGTATTGTCCTTTATTAGGATTGAAATGAAGTCTTCTTCATTGGATACACATGGACATTATGTATCTTTTATTTTTTTGTACAGCCAGCACTAATGCATAAACTATGTTTTTCCATGTTAGAATGACATAAACGATACTTCATGTTTTGTTTAAGTGGGCTGTTTGTGGAAATACAGGGCAGATTGTGGCCTTTGTTAGACTTATTTTATTTTTTGATTTCAACTCCTCTCCTCTCTTTCAGGCGTTGCTGGTCCAGGAAATAGGCCCAGCCCTGCACAGCTAGAGTTGAGGATGGTTCAGAGCAAAGCTGACATTGAGAATCCTGCCATTGTAGTGGAAGCTAAGGTTTTACAGAAGTCTTTGCACTGAACTCAACGACACATTTTCGTAAACCTTTCACGTTGTGCTGGGACAAATCAGCTTCAAATGTAGGTGGTTCACCAGTCATGTATAGGATTTTTCAATCTTTCACCTCCCTCTGAAGGAATAGAACTGACTTCTCATGAGGATTGGTTTTATGTACATTCTGCCTACAAACACACCAGAATCACTGCCATATGTGTTTGCACTGTGGCCTGTGTAGACACCAGTTAGAAAAAAAGGACATTATCCAGCTATTCGTAGGTTAAAATATACTGCAAGTGAATCCTTTACAGGGGGAACACATTTATTGCTATAAATTGACTAATCTCAACCTAAATTTAAGAAACACAGAACCAGTGATGCACACATTATCATTCCTCTGCCTTCTTTTTAGCTGTATTTTTTTTTAGCTCTAACTGTAACAAATTACTCCTCTTAAGGTGTTACTCACAAGGTACTACAAGCACACTATTGAAGTGACTGCGATATAATCAAAACAATGCATTAGACCTGAAGCATCAAATATTGGAAAATGAAAATTTCTCACAGCTTTTACGAAGAACAATCTTTTTTTTTTTAGTTGTAAGAGTCACAAACATCGTATAGCTTAGTGAGCCTTCTAAATGAAATATATATATATAATAATAAAATTAATACCTAGAGTGCTCATGATGTACTTTAGTCTCCATTAATTTAAGTTGATTGTTATTCAGATTGTGTGTATTTTAAGTGCAGGAATGTGTTTTGTAACTTGCACAAAGTATCAAACAGATTATGCAATTTATATGTAGTCCTTATAGTTTCATTACCACCGTTTGTTTCACTTTGTATTGCTTCTAACGCATTTTAACTTTCACATGAATCATGAGAACAGCTTCTGTCTTCAGCTGTTTGTTTTAAAATCCATTTTCTTGAAATGATTTTCACTTGAAGGTGTGTAACATGTTAAGCTATATGTCTTAAACATCTCAAATTGGGGTATTCGCACAGATAATCATTAATATATTTGCTAGAGATCATTTTTTCATTTTGTGACGGTTGTCATATCTCAGAAAAGAGTTCCAGTGAGAGACCCCACTGTATAATAGCCTTAACAGGGTTGCAAAGAAATTGATCTGTGAATGTTTTTGTGTACCAATGTCGTATTTTATCCTCACACTTAATGGTAGAAAGACAAGTGCCAAACCTCCTGCTGCTGCCCTGATACAGGGCAACATGGAAACAGAAGTAATAAATGACTAATCTTTTACTAAAACTTTTCATATTTTTCATTTGTGTTACCTTTTAACAGAGTTGTCAGGTGAGTCTTTAAGAATGTGACGTTTCCTCATTGACTTTCTTTCTAGAGCTATGAAATCAGAGGTACAAAGTACCATCATTGTCAAGGTGTTTGTGAGGGAACCAAATGCCATTTAACATTTTCATTTAACATTTTCTCCAGACAATTAAGTCCTTCATCCTCTTTTTTTTTTTTTAATTCAACACAGGCACAGGCTTGCTTGTCACATGGAGGGAAAGACTGAAAGAGGAACCAAGTGCAGATTTTAAAATACAATTTTTTATTTTTATTTTTATTTTTTGAATTTCTCTGTTTATTGAGATATCTTCTCATTATAACACATTTCAACACATCTTAAAAACATGACATTTTCTTTTTTTTCTAATTAAACAAAATACGTATGAAGTAAAAACAAAAACAAACAAAGGCAAAAAAACAACCTGATAATAGGATGTCATTAACACATGTAGTGAGACTTTACTTTTATGAAAAGTCACTTTTCTTTTTTCAGTCGTATAAGTCAACTGGCCCTTCTTTAAAATTGCACTTTAGGGATCAGCCATATAAGCCAAGAGACAGGAACAGAAGAAAAGTAAATAAATAATATAAGTAGAGTAAATAAAATAAATAAAGTAAAATTAAATACAACAAGATTAATATAATAAAATATGAATTGTGATAATAATGACGGGGATGATAACATTCACAATACAAAATAAAAAGGTTTTAATAAAAAAAATAACAAAAGGTGCATACAAAACTACTGAAATGTCTCAAAAACTAAATCAAAAAACTCCAAAATAACGCCAGGAACACAAGGAAGACTGACACACAGAGAACACAGAGGAAAGACATACAAAGATCCAACACGGGACAGGGGAAACGGAGCAACTAATTACACAGAGTAATTAACACAGGTGTGAACACAGGACACAGGTGAAACTAATCAGGTTAATCAAAAAAAGAGGGAAACGCACAAGGGCAGGAATTGGAATTAAACTGCAAACACATGGATCAGAAACTACAAAATAAAACAGGAAACAAGACTTAACTAAGAAACACAAAAAATACACAAAGGACTACTACAAAAGACATGGATCGTTAAACACAAGGAAGACATAAACTAACTTATAACAACAAACACGGGACGAACCAAGGCATGAAACACAATGAAAAATCAAAACTAAAGATCAACTCATGACACTTGTTATCCCCAATCCAGGCTGAGGTATGTACAGTATGTATGGCTTATGAACAAACATACCAAAGTGATAAAGCTCTTATGATAAATACTATAGAAACAGAAAATTGCATTTGGTTCACCATTAGAGTCACATAAAGCACCTATTGTTACACTTAATGAAGAAATCAAGTTTATAAATACTAGGGAGTAAATATCCACCATCGATTTTGGAGGGATGTCAAATGTACAGGTGCAGCTAAAAAGAATGATTTGAATAGTTTGAATATTGTGAAAAACATCAATATTATTCCTCAGTTAATTAAGAAATTGAATATGTGATAGGTTCTGGGCTCATTACATGCAAAAAATAAAATGTTTCAAGTGATTTTCAGTTTTATTTTGATTATTTTAGCCTAGAACTCAAAAACCTAAAAATAAAACCATATCTCCCTGATAATTCCTAGCCCCGGTCTGTTCAGAATTGAAGAAGCCTTTCAGAGGAGAGGTGAAACATCTTCAAGAATTTCTACCAGTCCAGTTGCCTTACAGATCAAGCTTTGAATTTCCATGACCTGGATGACTGAGAACCTTCACAGACATATCTTACAAAATTACAATATTTAATTTTGATTCTGAGTGAATTCATATTCAAACATAATCAACACAGTGTATCTCTTCAGAATATACAACCACAATCATGGAGATGACTGCCGACTTGATATTTGTCCAGAGGATGATCATGGACACCCTCCATAAGGAGGATAAGCCACAGAATTGCACAAGCAACAGGGATGACCTCATCCTGGAGAGGATTGTGAAGACAATTTGATTCAAGAACTTGGGAGAGCTTCACAAAGGAGGACTGAGGCTGGTGTCAGTCCAACAAGAGCTACCAAGCAAAGAGGCCTTCAGGAAAGAGGCTATAAATACTGCCAGTGGTGGAGCCAGACCTTTTGGACTGGGAGGGCCAAATGGGGCTACTGACTTTTGCAGGGCCAGGCTTAGTAAATATTAGGGGTTTACCCAAGCAGCAACTTCCAGTCTCAAAATATGATGCCCATACGGAAGTGTTTTAAACTGCAGTTCATTGAGCATCTGCTTGAGGCTGTTTGCAGAAACACTGGAAAACCACATCCACTCCTATTCAAAAGAGACGATCTTTGCAGCATTACTAACATGTTTACAGCCTGGTTAAAAAAAACTGTTTAAGTCTGAGTAGCTAATTTCTCTATCAGCAACACTGTACGGGGAGTGATTTTTTTTATAACCCAACAGTTCAGAAGATATATATAACCTGTGATTTTTTATCTTTGATATCTGCGTGCTGTTTTTTTCTGTCCTTTGGTGTTACCTTCCCAAAGGATTAATAAAGTTTCTATCTATCTATCTATCTATCTATCTATCTATCTATCTATCTATCTATCTATCTATCTATCTATCTATCTATCTATCTATCTATCTGATATAAAGATTACGAGTTTTGCCCATTTAAGGCCATGACTGACTTGACTGATAGGTGGGAACACTGTAGCCGTTGGCGAGGAGGCTCAAAGCCTGCCTCCTTTACGTCACACTAGCTCGACAGAAGTTAGGTTGAGTTAGGAAACATTTTGGAGCTTCTAAAACCTAATTCCCTGCATCGTGGTGAATGTTTTTGTGACCAATCGTGTTGGCAATTGAATTATGAAATAGGAAAACAAGTTCAGGCACTATTTTTACTTTTCTTACATTTGAAGGGAATCCGGAGGGCACTTCTGTGAGTTTTTTTCATTTGAGGGGTATCCAGAGGGTACTATTTTATTTCTTTAGATTGTACACATTTGAAGGGCATCCAGAGGACACCTTTTTTTAGTTTTTTACATTTGAGGGGCATCCAGAGGGCACTTTTTTAAAGTCTTATACGTTTAAGGGGATTACAGAGGGTACTTTTCACATTTAAGGGGCATCCAGAGGGAACTTTTATTTACATTTTATACATTTGTGGAGCATACAGTGGGCACTTTTTTTTACCATTTTATGCATTTGAGGGGAATCCAGGCACTTTTCCATACATTTTCCATGAAAGGGCACTGCAGAAGGCACTTTGTAATGTTTTATCTAATTTGCGAGGGCACTACTGCAAAGAACCATGGGGTTTACGTGTACCTAAGTCTGATACATCACTGCAACTTTATCAATTGTAACTCATGCTGCAGCTATCCTGCAACACCAGCAGAGGGCTCAAGAGGTTTGAGGTTGTTCAAACATGAGCATCTATTGATGATATCAAATTACATCACACGGTCATCAAGTGGAAAAAGGTTGAGATTAAGGACAAGTGTCCGGTTAAAAACTTTTTCTTAATTTATTCTATTTGACGTTGTTTTTATGTACAGCACTTCGTTTTACAATGCCATTGTATGATAAGCAAAATAAAGTCTGATTGATTGATTGATATTTACGATCTGAAAGGTAACCTGGCTTCAGGGATTAGTTATACAAAACAGAAAACAAATATACCAAAGAGGATAAGGGCCAACAGAGAATTAAAAAAAAATTAAGGTCAAATTTTTTCTTTATTATTATTCTGAGAAAAAAGTCAGAACTTTGAGATTAAAGTAAGAATTCTGAGATTAAAGTCAAAATTCTAAGGAAAAAAAAGTCGCAATTCGTAGAAAAAAGTCCGAATTCTGACTTATTCTCAGAATAATGATCATAATAAAAAAAACTTTTGATCTTAATTTTTTTTTCAGAAAAAAAGTCAGAATTCTGAGATTAATTCCAGAATTCTGACTTTAATCTCAGAATTCTGACTTTTTTTTTCTCATAATTTTGACTAATGTCAGAATTCTGACTTTTTTTCTCAGAATGATAATTTAATAAAATTGTTTGACCTTGTTTTTTTTTTTCCAGTGGTCCTAATCCTCTTCCGTTCAAGTATGACATAAACTATGAAGTGATAAATAATACACCTTCTTATAATAAACCGGTATTACTAACACTACACTTTAGAGTAACCGGATTTTCCAGTGTGAGTCTGCAGAGTCCCGTTAATTCAGAAAAATGAGGGGGGCCGAAACCGGATGTAAGGCATGCTACCTTCAGATGGGCTTTAAGGAAATGTGGGTCTTCTGCTGACAAACAATAGCTCTCTTGCAAATCGCATTAGCGCAAATCATTTTTATTGCGTTTCAGGAGGCGGTCGAAGTAAGCAGGGTTTGTTAACAAAGTCATTTAACCCCACTGAAGGCCAGACAGCTGCGAAGAAATACATCTGTCTACTGCCAGGCTCCCGGGTGAATCATTTTCAGGTAAGCCTACAGAGCCGTTAACTGACTGGGACTGCTAGCGTTAGCTGACTGGCTAGCATAGCGTGGCAACCGACACAGGTCGTATACACGTGTGATATATGTGGGGAAAATGTGCCCTGTTGGCAAAATAACAACCACAACAGACGAATCAGTACCTTCTCAGTACATAAAGTGCAATACAATAACGAGCTCTGCCGGTTCAGTAAACTTAGCATGCTAGCTCGTACCGTTAGCAGCTCACCCTGCCCTTGTGCTGCTTGGTTGAGTTTCCTCAGGTTTGTGCTCCCTTTATCTAAATGTAACTTATGTATTGTGTACATAACATTTGGAAGATATGCTGGTGAATATTGATTTAATTTAGCCGGGGAATGGAGTGTGCGCAACTTGTGTTCAGTTTTTATTAATGAAGTAAAGTCAAATATTCGAAGTCTGTGTGTGTGTGTCATTAAGCCCAGTCACTGGTTGGATGCAAGGTGCATTCTGGCTAGTTTGTTACATAGCTCTCTTTAAGGCTAGCTATGCAGCACTACAACTCAAATGCACGTTCTGCAACCCGGTTACAAATGTCTCTTGAAGTATAGTATGCAATGGTAGGTGGCACAGCATGTTTTGATTCACCTTTAAAAAGGAAGACAAAAAACGCCTTTGCACCGCAAGCTGACAGTTCCTAGCTTTACGTCATATAAGCCCTCTGGCTTCAAGTTGACCTGCTTTAAAACGTGGTATCAGTGCAAGGTTACTGGAGTTCATTCAAGTCTAGGCTCTTTACCGCTGGGTCATTGTAAGGGTTGAACCTCAGTATTACCTAAGGAGGCGGCTGATACATGAGAGGCAGGTGATATTTGAGTGAACACTACTCCTGAATGTAATGTTATTAATATCTGCAGATATAATTACTATGTAAGTGTCTGTCTATCTAGAGAACTAAATCTAGGCACACACTAACAAATGGTGTGGTTTCTTCAACTTTAACTCAGGAGCAAAAATCTGCCTTTTAATTTAAATGAAATAATGATTTGATTTTTATCGTGATGATTATCGTTACCGACTGGTATGATACAAATTATAGTGGTAACATCTTTTTTTTTAATATCTCCCAGCTCTATCTAAAGGCATGTTTTGAACATCCAGGGTACATGCAATGCAGTGGAAACTCGGGTTCAGTTAACCTTTAACCTACAGAGGACTTGTTCATTAAAGATTGTTGTCACCATGTGGTTATTGAGTCCTTAGTGCACAGCAGTTACAGTATGATGAAATATTCTTTGGTATTCTTTCATTACAGTGGGACACTCAAATGTAAAACCTTAGCGCCTCACTGTGTGATTACAAAGTTTGACCTGCTGTTAGAGAAGTTACTTTGCTGGAAGTATTAAAGATTAATGCACTTTGATAATGGATTAAGAAATAATTTAGAAACTCCTGGCAGCCCCAAATGCCATTTATTGAGGGAGAGAGAGGCAGGCAAGCGGAAGCCTGATGAAAAGTCACCAGTTATATTAGTTGTGTAATTAGAATTCCTTGGGGAGGAGTTGGGGAGACGGTCAACTTTCCTGTTTCTCTCATTTGATTGTAATCCTTTCACGGTTCACTGTACCTTTTTAAAAGGGCTGCAGTCATACAACATGTAATATAAATGCACCAGTTTTAGTAAGCTGCTTGTTCAAAGTCCAGGGACATGAATGTTTGCAAGTACACTAGAATCCTCTATCAGCCTCTCCAGTTGAGGCATTGTCCTAAAGGACTTTGAGATGTCTGTGCGAGTTATCTGCTTTTATCTGAGTAGTGCAGTGTGGGACTACTCCCTTTTTAGTGTTATCACTTTATATCACTTTATGAAACAGATTTACAGATACACTTTTTACAACATTACTACATCACTTTGTCTAGAAATAGCTGCAGAGAATGTTAATAATTGGGTTTTTTTTTATATTTTTGAAATCACATAGTGGCTACAAAGCATGACATTGACAGTTGCACAGTAGGGATGAGCAATGGTTTTCGAATATTCGTTCACTTAGTAAAAATCGAAGAGTTGCTCCGAATATTTTCTCATGTTAAAAGTAAAAGTTTTCATTGTTTCCCCAGGTGCCTGGTTGTAATACGGTATTCCTACCAGACAGTGGCTATGGAGCTGTTAGCTGTTTGCTAACCTTATTACGTAACAGGAAAATAAGAATGCTAACTGCATTAAATAGAAAAAGAAGAAGAAAACATTAGCGACAGTCCCAGCGATTTTCTCCATTTCTGAATTTCACACTAGTACACACTTGATTCCACAGCACAGCACTGAGCATGGCTGTAATATGTAAACATAAAACACAATTTTGAGCATCAAACCCTCAATACTTATTTTGATGCACCATGTGAAATTTCATAAACATATAGTTATTCTTGCTTTAATTAAGGTGAAGAGGCAAACTTCTTTGTCTCTTTCACCATGGGACCATCAGGCATTATAATGTACCTGAAGTATGTGTTCCTTTAAGAAAATAAATAAAATTTTCTGACAAACTGGTGAGTGAATAGACACCAAATACAAGTAATTAAGTGTTTGACGCACAAAGTTTCCTGGGGGAGGATACTCACAACCGCATCCCAGAAAAAATGTTAAAAAGAAAATGCTTTCAACTCTGCAAATTAACATTTTGTATTGTATTGAATCCTTTCCGTAGTTAGGGTTGCAAAGGGGTGGAAAATGTCCGATAAATTTCTGGAAAGTTTCCAGCAAATTTCCATGGGAAGTTAAGCTGGGGAATTTTAGAAATATTCCAAATTGGAAATTATGGACTCACCACCCGCAGGGGGACTCACAGGGGTCCGGTGCATTGTGGATTGGGCGGCGGCCAAAGGCGGGGGCCTTGGCGGTCCGATCCTCGGTTACGGAAACTGGCTTTTGGGACATGGAACGTCCCCTCTCTGGTGGGGAAGGAGCCTGAGTTGGTGCGGGAGGCTAAGAGATACCGGCTAGATATAGTTGGGCTCACCTCTACGCACCGCTCGGGTTCTGGAACCAACCTTCTCGAGAGGGGTTGGACTCTCTTCTTTGCTGGAGTTGCTCCGGGTGAGAGGCGGAGGGCTGGTGTGGGCTTGCTCATAGCTCCCCAGATCTCTGTCTGTGTGTTGGAGTTTTCCCTGGTGGACGAAAGGGTTGTTTCCCTGCGGAATGGGTCCTGACTGTTGTCTGTGCTTATGCACCGAACAGCAGTTCTGAGTACCCTTTTTGGAGTCTTTGGGACAGGTGCTGGAAGGCGCCCCGACTGGACTCCATTGTCCTACTGGGGGACTTCAATGCTCACGTGGGCAATGACAGCATGACCTGGAGGGGCGTGATTGGGAGGAACGGACTGCCTGATCTGAACTCGAGCGGTGTTCAGTTGCTGGACTTCTGTGCTAGTCACAGTTTGTCCATAACGAACACGAGTTGGATCAGGTGGCGGGGGAGGATGCCGGACAGACCTGGCAGACCTAAACGGATAGTGAGGGTCTGCTGGGAACGTCTAGTGGAGGACTCTGTCAGGCTGGTTTTCAACTCCCACCTCCGGCACAGCTTTGACCGCGTCCCGGGGGTGGCGGGGGACATGGAGTCGGAATGGGCCTGGTTCAACGCTGCCATTGCCGAGGCGGCTGTCCGGAGCTGCGGTCGCAAGGCTGCTGGTGCTAGTCATGGTGGTAATCCCCGAACCTGCTGGTGGACACCAGAGGTGAAGGGTGCCGTCAAGCTGAAGAAGGAGTCCTACAGGTCATCAAGCTGAAGAAGGAGTCCTACAGGTCGTGGCTGGCTTGTGGGACTCTGGAGGCAGCTGACAGGTACCGGCAGACCAAGCGATCTGCGGCCCAGTTGGTCGCCAAGGCGAAAACTCGTGCGTGGGAGAGGTTTGGTGAGGCCATGGAGGAAGACTTTCAGTCGGCCTCGAAGAGGTTCTGGCAAACTGTCCAATGGCTTAGGAAGGGGAAGCGGCCCTTTGTTCGCACTGTTTACAGTGTGGATGGGGAGCTGCTGACCTTGACGGAGAGTATAGTCGGGCGGTGGAAGGAATACTTCGAGGATCTCCTCAATTCGACCAGCATGCATTCTGAGGAGGAACCAGAACCGGTGGATTTGGTGGTGGGCTCGCTCATCACTGGGGCCGCCCTGTGCTGGCGAGACTATGTCTCTCAGCTGGCCTGGGAGCACCTCGGTATCCTCCCAGAAGAGCTGGTGGAAGTGGCCGGGAGAGGAGTGTCTGGGCTTCCCTGCTGAGGCTGCTGCCCCCGCGACCCGGACCCAGATAAGCGGAAGAAGATGAATGGATGGATGGGAATTTATGGGAGTTAACTGGGAATTGAGGTTAATTTAATGGAAAGGTATCATATTCAGTCATAAATATTTGTTTTGTTATAAGCAGACACCAATCCAAAATAATTCAATTAAAACAGATTTTTTTGTAAGTAAAACTTTATCAAGTGTTAAATATTTTATTGAACAATCAGTTATTTCATTGAAGAACAAAAACTGTTAACTCCCATAAATTCCCGTTAATTCCCATGCAAAGTTTCCAACTTTGAAAACTCCTGGAATTTTGCAACCTTACCCGCAGTACACCGTTATTAACTGAAATATGTTGCCTATAAATATGTTTGGTTGAACAAGTATGCTAGTGTGTGCACATGGTTTGTTAGCCTCATTCTGAGCCAGGAAAAACCCTCTCCTCTGTTTGTTCTTGCTTTCTGGCCTGTGTGTGCACTTGTTTATGATCATCGTAGAATGGGAATCAAATGGTTCTGTGGCTGCTCACGTCTTCTTTGGGAACCAGCTACAAGTGTTGTGTATAATCTCACACACATGCTTAGCTAATATCTGTATTAGAAAAGCTGCTAGTAAGTGGTGCCATGAGAAAGATAGAGAGACTGTAATGCTTTGGAACATAAATGACCTTCCAGTGCAGCTATTACAAAGTCATTTTATTTCTATGTTTGGTTTTGTCACCTCATGGCAAGGCCTCAGGACTGTACTCTTACCTTTGACCTATTTGCTTCAGTAAACCCTTGTGTTTATTTATACACCCTCTGCTGGCTTGTCTAAACAGAATTTGACATGAGCTATGCATAGGAACCCACAGGCGTTTGTTGGTGTGCCCACTTGTCCAGTTCTGCCTCAACTGTCATCCTGAGAAATATTGTTCTCTTCTAAATCATTTTCAGTACCATAGTTACTCTCAGAAAGATAGTGAGAACAAGGATGGATAATGCTATCCACTGCTTTTCTTGTTTAGGGATAATTCACCTCTAACTACCCTTGTTCAAAGACACAGAGAGCACAGCTTGGCAACACACATTGAAAGGGTTGCTTAAGGAAACTATCAACTCACTTTAAGGTCATCACTTCTGCTTAATGCTTAGTGTAGCCAATGGCAAGGTAATGCAAGAATTTCTACGTTTTGGTTGGTTCCTTTTGCGCAACAGATGCTGGTCTGTTAAACCTGGATGGGGTGGGCCCAGCCTTCTTTTTTGTTAACGTTAATTTAATGTGACATATCCAGGGTGCCCATAGCCTGCTAATCAGCGCTAATCTGATCCACTGGATTAGGGAATGGGAATGCAAGTAAGACGCTGCTTACAGTACATGTGTGCATCCCTGCTTCCAGAAGTGAGCCCTCTTTCGGACTTCCTAGCCCTCACTGGTTGACTCTAGCAAGAATCCACAAGGGGCTTTTGGACTTTTTTTTGTAGGAAATCCTAGATCTTGATTTAACCCTTGCTCTGATTAGGAAATTCTTCCAACTGAATCTGGGATTTAGTTCTGTTCTTGCTGTCATCACCATAATCCTCCTCGTCCTCACTGCAGGATTAGCATGGCTATGAAGCAAAAGGCCCTGTGATTGTCCGCTGCTATCTGCAGACCTTTTTTCCATTTTTATTCTGGATTAATTTTTTGGTGAACCACCAGGAGCCAAAATGCTGAACCAAAGCGCTGTGATGATCTTCACAGGGATATGTGGGGCATTGGTGGTCATGGCAATGGCCTACTATGTCTACTGGTAAGTTAAATGGAGGGAATGGTGGCATGGGTATCACGGGCTTGTGAAGACACAAAAATGGAATGGCACTTTAGGACCTTTGATCATTCAGTTGTAAGTGATTTGAGCCAAATGAGGTTGTCATTATCGAAATAACTTGACAAAGGAATGCAAAGATACTGAGCTGTGTGAGTATTAAGCTTTTGTCTCTTTTTGAGTACTTCCTGTGTCAGAGACTTCAGGAAATAAATGAACATTTGTTAGCGGATATGCCAGTTGTGTTTGGATAATGAAGAACTATTTCTTAAATGTTCAGATTGTCTAGGTAAGGAAGAGGAATCCCGTACAGGTAGCTCAAGTAATGAAGAGCAGAGACATCAGTCTGGTTTTAAGCAGCTTTAACCCAGTCAGCTTCACTAATCTGTTGTGTGCCAGGTGGTCCCTGCACCCACATGGAGTTCTCACCTCCACAGGATGTTTGCATAAACGTGCCCAATGTTGTCTCTCTGAATTTTTTTTTTTTTTTAATATGAGGATTTAACAGAAGAACCCATGAGGTCTTGTTAAACCACCACACTGCTGGGGAAATGTCTAGTTTGCGCAGTTGAATAATGTGATGAAATTATTATATCTGAAGTAGGGATGGGCATTTCAAGCCAAAATACTATTCAATATATGGCTGGGCGATAATTTGATAATCATTGGCATCTATTCGGCAATTATTCGAAATAATCCCCCCCGTGCACACACACACCTGTCCTGTTAAAGAACCATAGACTGTATAAAATATGGACGTAGTGTCCGTGACGTTGCCCATCAGATCCTGAGCGCTGTTTATAAGCCAATCGGCGGCGGCGGCCGTACTGGAAATGCGGAACTAAACCAGGCATAGTGTGACCTAAAGGGGAGGAGTTTGAGCCTCCTAGCCAACAGCTATGTGTTCCCGTCCGGGAGTCAAGTCAGTGATGTCCTCATTTGGGCAAAAACTCGTAATCTCAATATCTTCTGAACTGTCGTGTTACAAAAAATTTCCCCTCCGTACAGTGTGTGCCGATAAAGAACTTGGCTATAGGGCCAAGCCGTTTTTTGAACCAGGCTGTAAACATGTTTATTAATGCTGCAAAGATCATCTTTTTTGAATTGGGGTCTATGTGGTTTCCAGTGTTTCTGCAGCCACCCTCCAAGTGGATTCTCGATAAATTGCAGTTTATAACACTTCCGCATGGGCTTCATAGTTTGAGACCGGAGGTTGCTGCTTGGTGTTTACATGTTAAAGCCATGCTCAGTCTCTGGAAATACACGTGTAGTGGTGTGAGATTCAGAAACAGAGCAAATTGCAGCGACTGTCGCTAATGTTTTCTTCTTTTGCTATATAATGCAGTTAGCATTCCTCTTGTCCTGTTACTTAATATGGCTAGCTTTAAGACACTCTATAGCCACCATCTGGCAGGAATACCGTATCACAACAAGGCAATGGTGAAAACGGTGACAATCTTTACTTTTAAAATGAGATAATATTCACATTAACCCTTGAACGAATATTGAAAGATCATGTCCCATCTCTAATCTTTGGTGCTTTGTGTTGGGGTCCACAACGACAAGAATGACTGGTTGTAGGGACAAGTCATGATTTTCAAATCCTTAAATAGCTCCTGCATACACAATTATCTCATCTTAAGAATGTATTCCTCCGTTATTTTTTCCCTTGCTGTAACACGGTACAATCACCACAGCAGCTGTAGCCCCACTAAAAAGTGTTTGATAACTGCCCGCTAACAAAAGAAAGAGCAAGCATTATTGTCAGGTGTGATGAGAGAAATGTGACAAAACTGCAGGCACTTTGTCAACCTTCAAAAACTTCTGTGAGGAACTTCTTCTTAAAAAAAATAATTGTGTTCAAGTTTAGACTGTAATATTAGCAAAACATAAGTCTACAACAATTATGCACAGAGAGAAACGCACCTAGCAAACGAATAATCATTAAAATAGTTTTCAGCAGGGCCCCCGATCAGCTTTTTTGGCCCTCGATCCTGATCCGATTTTTAAATATTGAATATTTGCAATGCCCAGATCGGCTCCAATTCCAATAGTTGAGATCAGGAATCAGGACATCCCTAGTTTTAATTGTGACCTGCCAAGCTAACTCTGGTACAATGCATCAAGTGGCAACATTTATGTTCAATATTGTACACGGCCCCTTGATAAATAAAATGTAGTAATATTAAAGATGGCAGTGTTCATTTTGTTATTGAAAAATGATGATAGATATTCTCCAACAACCTTTTTGTGTGAGTGTGAGTGTGAGAGAGAGAGAGAGAGAGAATTCTGAAAAATGCTTAGTTTTCACTGAGCCTATAGTCATATCGTATCGATATCGAGATATCTGGCATGAATATATCGATTTGAAATTTTTCCATATCGTTCAGCCCTAATATCAACTTATGTAGTGCATTTCACATACCTAAACACTTGTGACTAAACAATGGCAAAGAGGTGTCCCCCCCCCCTACACCAAATCTTGCTGCTGCACTGTGGCGCTCCTCCATTTTTATTTTGTTCCTCTGGCCCTTCATGGTAACAGGGAGCAGAGTTTTGTATCCGTGTGGGATGAAATGTTACTACAGATGCAGTGAGGATGTTTTTATGACCGCAGCACATCAAAGACAAATTTCCCTCAAGCTCACGCCATGTTGACGTACATATCGTAACGGACATGTTCCCTCCCTTCCTGTGTCAATAACACTTTTAGTGCAGCTTAGCCAAGCTTTAGATCGCTTGATTCAGTCCGCCCTGATCCTCGTTTCAAGACTTTGTTGACGTGCTGCGTCAAAAGTGATGAAATGTAACGCCCACACAGCATGTCCTGGTAGATAAGAAAACCTTCTGTGAACTCTAAAATTCACACTGAGGTTTAACTCTGAAGATTCAGGAACTGAAAAGGGGAGCTGAGATGCATGTGCCTTATCAAATCAACAAATCTCAAAAACGGTTCAAAGTTGGAACTGGTTCTTGATACCCAAGCCTACTGTGCGTCTGATCTGTCAAATCCATACCAGTGACAGGCTGAGTTGGTTGAAAGGTGAAGTGAAAACTAGGTCACTTGTTTGCAACAAGTGTGCTGCTGGTACAAATTCTCAAGTGCCTCCATACATCTTTTTCATTTTCATTTTCATTTTCAGTGATGATTTTCTTCCCCGGGTCTGTAACAAATCCACAACCAGCTGCTGGGTAATGCTAGTTTAATAAATCACCTTGATCTATCCTAGTTTGGTTATACATTGGACAGCAAATTTTGTAAGATGTTTATTAGTTTGTAGTTTTGATCAACTCTTGACCGGGGTATTAATGCCATGATGTCCTGTATGAACATGTGTTCATCGCACTTAAAATATGCCCCCACTTAAGGCTACACAATTAATCAAATTTTAATCGTGATCACGATTTTGGCCGCCATAATTAAATTAGCATTATCGTCTGCGATATTTATATTTTATGTCAAAACGGGAGAGCTTGTAAAAACATATTCACCAGCAGATAATAGTATTTCACACATGCCTTTTCTGTATAAGCTGTAATTGTTTCAATTGAGTGATTTCACTCTGTAATAGCATATTTATTCACTTATACCCTCACATAGACAATACTTGGACAGGCTGACCAAGTGGTATTTTCTGCCATCCAAGTATGACACTGAGCATTTTATTATTTACTTTCCTATAAGATTGCTGCCTACAAGCAATGATCTAGACAATCACTTGTCACTCTGTGTGTTTGTGTATTTGTGTATTTTGGGAAATACAATTTGTAAAACCAAACTGCCCCAGTAGCTGTGCCACCAATGTGTAATGTCCAATGTGGCATAGCAGCCTCTGTCATCACTATATGAATGTGGTGTGAACTGTTTAAAGTGACATGTAATGTAAAAGTGCATTGAGGGGTCAGAAGACTAGAGAAGGCTTTATATATATCCAGTCCATTTACCAGTTTGAAGATAATATTATTATGAGTTTTGCATACTTAGGAGCAGGGTCAACTCGACCAACAGTAAGGTTGAGTCAGCATTTTCAATATGTCAACTGCTATTGATGGGCTGAGACTACTGACTGAGACTACATCCACATTTTATACAGTTTTTTGAATCAGTGCACAGAATATCATCAAAACTAATGTTTGGTGTTAAAAGTTTCCTGGCTGTGATGGTGCCAAATATTAAACAACAAGTATTTAGAGATTTTCTAACATTATCCAAAAGGTTGTTGCTGGAGACCAAGAAATATCTTAAGTGAACTTTTGTGTTACAAACCAGTTTTGGGCAGTTTTATGGAGTTTTTTTCTTGAAATCTTTAAGTTAAACCCCTCCCCTCATTGCCTCCACATCACCGCCACAAGTACACTGCTGTTCTGTGAAAAACACTGCACTAACTTTTTTAAATAAACTTCCTATTGATGGTCCGTTTCCCTTGTATTTATTATTAATACTCTTCTTACCCTTCCCTCTTTGATTAAAACGTTTTTAAGCCTGCAAACATCCCAAAATATGTAACGGGAGGAGCCTCAAGTAAAATGTGGAACAGTGTAGCTTCCTAGTCACCCACTCCCAGTAGAGACAAAGGTCGATTTTGTGGCATATAGTAAAGACAACTGGATGTTTGAACTTTTAATCAGAGAATAGATTACACACAAGCAGCACGTGGCAGTATTTCAACACGCGTGTGTCTTCACTCCAGAGGTTGGGAAACATTTTTATGTTCTCTCAAGAGGCTGACCTGAAGTTCTCTGGATATACATGTAAGATTCTGTTACCTTTGCATCAAGGCTGATTTATTTTGTGTTTAAATGTCGAGAAGATATTGCAATGGATCATATTTGCCTGTTTAGTACTGTATGTTTGTGGTCAACTAAAAAAATAATATTAAGACATTTATATCGGAAGAACAAACAATGAGTGAATATGAATGTGTGGGCCGTTGTGTTGGTGTGACACAGTCACTGTGCTTTTGTCTGTCCTCTGTTGTTTAACATCAAACCAATAAGTTGATTTTTTCGCTGGTTTGCTGACACAGTCTAAGCACTGAATAAGAAATATTGTGTGTGCAACAATTCTCAATTCTCTAACTATTTGTTTCAACTTGAAGTGATCCCATACTCTGGATGTTTCTGCTGAGGTGTCAGCTCTTTTTGTTGCTTGCTATTTTCTTCTTCCGTATTAGAGCATCAGCGGAAGCATGCGCATTGGGCCACAGAAATAACCATGGATTACACCGCATGCTTTATACTTTTCTGTATTGAAACAAAGTGTGAAGGCAAATCATTTTCCTCATATTTTTAGTTCTCGAGTTATTCAAGGAAATGTTTCCGCTCTAGTTATGATCAAGGGATATATTCCTCATGTATGTTCAGACTTTATCTGAAGCTGAAAGATTGAAACTCTCTGTTAGATGCATTCACAATATATTTGATGCGTCCTTTGGCCAAATACTCTCATGGTGACAATGCCGTTATAAGAAAATGTAATGAATGAAAAGGATGTTAAACAATGTCAGTGGAGATCTAGTATACAATGGCTTCCATGTCCACAGATTGACACTCAGATTTGTAAGAGAAATATTACATTTGGAACATTTATTGGAATTCAGAATAGCTTTAAGCTGGCTTGACCTACATTTTGTGGGCTTTGGGGCAGATGTGTGTACCAGCATTTAATGCTAAGCAATCAGTGCTACTTCTGATGGGCACCCATTCATTGTAATTGTCACTTAATAAGTATTTGAATCATTCTGGTACCAGTGGTACAGTGACAATGAACAAACAGACAGAGGGTATCAGCCAGTAAATTGTGTAATGAGATCTTATGTTTGTAAAAGGAAATCAGTTTGGTGCATAGCTTGATTCAAAGGGCATGGACTGTGCATTTAAGTCTGCCACCTATTTGAGACAGAGTTCCTCCATCTGCAATATTGTTAATAACTTTAAAATCCCTATCATTACCCAGCCTGCAGCCTCCAAGCTAGCAACCTACATGCTTTAAACTACACTTTTTGCCAAAGATACGGATCAGGCTGGAAGGCAGGTCTGCTTTGATTTCTTTTAAGCATTTCAATTCCACAAGGTTAACCTCCCAACTTGCTAAATTAACTCCAAAATAGTGCCCCCTTGACGCAGTTATGTAAGACAACCATTTAGGGCTGCGCGATAATTCGATAATGGTAATTATTTGTAATATAATTTTTCTCAATACAAATATAACAAATGTTCAATGAAAATTTGATACATTTAAACCTGTAATTACACCCCCTGTCAAAGCACCATCAAAAATGAGGGATTCAAGAAGTTTATCAGAGAACTAAATCCAGACACAAGCTAACCAACCGTCTTCATCTTACATTTAGGACCAAAAAAAATGCCTTTAAATTTAAATGGAATAACGATTTCATATTTATCGTGATAATTATCGACTGATAAGAAAAATGTTATCGTGATAACATATTTTTCAATATCGCCCAGCTCTACAACCATTGTTATATCATGGTTTTAGAACTGTCCCGGAGATTGTTTAAAGATGTACAAACAACCCGCAGCGTTGTAATTATCTTTGGGTGCAACTCTAAAGGGTATAATGAGAATAAGGTTCACATTGAGGATGAAAAAACACAGAAGAATCAAGTCCTTGTGTCAACAGAAGAAAGTCATAAACTTACAAGAATAAGTAATTTTACAAATATGAAGTTTTAATTTCATGAGAAAGATCATAATTACAAGTTTTGATTGATATACAAGCAAAATAACTTATAGGAGAAGGCAGCCAGAGTGCTCAAGATGAAAAATTTGGACCATATGCAGTTATACTCAACAGCTCAGGACAAACAGGAGCTGTAAAGGTACACACAGGCTGCTCATTAGCCTGCCCTTCTTCATAAAATGCTCAGTTTCTTTGATCTATTTCAAATCACATTACATATGACAAGGTTCAGTATTAAGTTATCCATGAAACAGGGATGTGAGTCATCTGAATTTATTCAGAATTCCAGATTTTCCGACCTGAAGAGGTGACACGTGAAACATGCGTTGTATGGATATATGTAATAAAATATTTGGAGTGGAGAAGGTTAACAAGCTGCAGAGTGAAATGAGAATAAACACCTACAAGCTATGGTGAAATGACACTTTTCATTTTAAAGTATTTATGCTAGCAGTAATACGTTTCACAAAAGCTGGGATAGTAGTAACACAAGACTGGAAAATACCTGATGGAATATCTCACAATTAATTAGATTAACAGGCAACAGGTTGGTAACATTTTTGGGTATAAAAAGAGTACACCTGAGAGGCTAAGTCTTTGGGAAGTGAAGTATCTCATGTTTACTCAATTTTGTCCAACAGAATGTGTTACGGCACAGTGGCTCCGGGTGTCTCTGGGGAGGGCTTAAAAAAGATCACCTTTGACCTAGGCAAATATATGGTTGACAATGACAGCTGACTTCTCTGTCAAATACTCAGAACAAGGCGCTCATAAAAGCAGCTAATGTTAAACTTGTGTTGAAGAGTCCATATTTGGGTGTGTTAGGAAAACACCCTCATTCTAATTTGAGTACACCTCCATAGTATTTAAGCCAGCACGTGAAGACAGAAGGCAGGCGACTTCATCTGGCCCGGTCGTCCTCCAAGCAGTCGCGATGCTTGTTACTGATGCTGATGCTGTTTGATTGTAATAAATCTGATTACTATCCAAGATGGCCAGTGTCACGAAGTTCATTCTACATCTACACATCACGGGCTGTTAAGATACGACAGAAGTAAAGGGGAAAAAAGAAAAACTGCACTGGTATAAAGGGCAACAACTCTGGAGTTATAGCACTGAGGGCCCCACATTTGAGATCTAAACATTACATATATGGCCATGCAGTTATAACAGCATTGCATTACAGGAACTTATGCAATCAGAAAGTGATGAAACCCTACCCTAGTCTCCCATTTTCCTATTTGCTTCAAGTAAAAAACATTGAAAGTTTCAGCAGATCATTGGTACGGTGAGAGATTAATGATGACACAGCATTTAAGGATGATCCAATGCTGGATGGCATTTTTAGGGCCCGAGCACCGACACGTAGTGGCGACGAGGCCCTATTGAAACCCTAAAGATGATATATTATTATTATTGTCTTGGCATCCTCAATAAACCCCGAATTTACATGCAAAAACTCACCAAACTTCACACACTCATCAGGCCTGGAGAAAATGTTGATATTTTCTTGGTCCTGTGGAAAAATCCCCCAAAACAGTACAGTAACAGCTGGTGCACAGGCAGATCCTGCTGCACATCAGGCAAGAGCGACAGGTGTGTGATGGCACATGGTCTTTAATAATGCCTGGTCCTTAAATCTTGCAAAATCTGTTGTATTCTGCTGGTTTTGCAGCAAAAGCGCAGATAATAAAGTTGGTTAATCTGTAAGTATTCATTACACAAATTCAATTAAAATAATATTTCTAATCTTTCTGTTTAGATGAATAAAAACGTTTTTTCTATGTATTTTTCTTTAAGTGAAAGAACCGGACCTAAATGTTTCATTGCACAAGTTTCAGAGCCCTACTGTGCGGAGTTGACACATCAGAAATAAATTGGAGACACTGCCAAAGGTTTTTTCACCCTTGGTCGTAAAGTTACTGTAGTGGGAGAAAATGTTAAAAACAGAATCCCTTTAGGAGGCACAAGTCCTAACATTTTCAAAAAAGTTGGAACACAGTGTAAAATGTTGATATTGACAGATCTGTATCATTTGCAAATAATTTCAACCCTGTATTTAATTGAAGATGGATGTTGAAACAGAAAAATGTCATAATTCCATTAAAAAATATGTTTTTTTTTAATATTTTACGCCATGTTTAAGAAAAATTGGGACTGGAACAACACTGAAAGTTTTGTAATCAAAATAAAAAACCATCATAAAAAAGATGCACACGTGTTTTGTCAACGGAAGCATTTATTCAGACACATTGGCCATAAAGACTGAATTAAAGCTTTTATAACATCAAATCATCGGGTTGTTTGCTAGGCAGGTTTCAGCATCAATACTCCACTGCAGACTCAAGTTCTACAGAATTCTGACAGGATCATGGCCATTTCCGAACAAACCAGTGTCTTGGTGTTAAGAGTGACAATGCTAACTGGCGACTTCGAGTCAGACATGTCAGTGACTGAAACATCAAGAGAGTCCTCGGGAATGCATGTGTGTATTTTTTATCATAATACAAAATGAACTAATCAGACATGACTTTTAATGGGAATCTAACTGCATGTGAGAGGCACATTTCGCTGACAGCCACTTGTTAACAGGGTAACACTTTATACTGAAACACTGGCGACTTTTGTGGCTGTAAATGTGTTTTCTGTATCCATCCTCAGTTGAATCAACTTTGACTAAAATACATAATTTTAACTGCTGAAATTCAGAACCCAGTTTACACTGTGTGTAGTTAAGAATAGTTTGTTACACGCCTTGCTTATGATTAAATCACAGTGATAGAGATTCAATATGAAGAGGTGAATATTGGTGACATTTGAAATTACTGTTAACTGAAGCAAATTTCATGTTCACATTAAAACTACAGTATACAATCAAACAAATAACTATGCTAACTAGCAATCCAGAAACACAGAATCATGTTTATCCTGATATGTATAAATGGAGTCTCAATCAATCAATCAATCAAACTTTATTTATATAGCACCTTTCATACAAATCAAATGCAACCCAAAGTGTTTCACAGCGATTGAAAAACAAGAAAGAAGCAGAAATAAAACAATGGCAAGACTTATAAGGGGAAGATAAAAATAATAATATGTTGTTTATGATGGTCTTATGACAAAACTGTTGAGCTGTTGAAATCCTAAATCAGGCGAGTATGGGACACATAACTTTAAAAAGTGTTGTTCGAGGATTAGGTGATTTAACACAATGGTAACATACCTAGCCTCCACTTTTGGGATACATGCAATGAATGTAGGATGTAAATGATTTGAAAACTATGTAAATCTGCTTTATCAACATGTTACAGTGTGTTACATTTCCTGGAATTAGGGTTGTACGTGTTTATCAAATTTGGCTTTAAAAAAGAAAAATGCTTAAAAAAAAGGGATTGCAGATTTCCTTTGGGGCAAGTATTCCTCACGCATGTTGTTTTGTGTTGGTTTTAATGTCAAACAAAAGAAGTCAAAGGTGGATAGCACACTGCTGTTAAAAAAGGGTGTCATTTTTCATCTTATCTATTTGAGTAGCCCCCTACATGTGCCTATTAAATGTTCAGGTACTGTTACATCCCTAATGGTTGCATTAAACTCTACAGTGAAGGCACCACACTCTAGGCTGATGTTTTAAATGATCTCCAAGTGGAACTCAACCCCCTCTGCTTTCCTCCTCAGGTCTGTAGTATTGGCTGAAGGACCTTGTAAACGCGGCTTGTGAAAGGATCCGGCGTGGTAAGAAAACTCTGCAATTTTTTGAATTTCTAAAAGCACGTTTGCCGGACGAGTTAAACCTGCTGACATGCATCTTGTTATTTCCACCCTGCCCCCCTCTCAGGTTGGTCTTACTGTATAGCGAGGAGCTTTCTCAGCTCTCCAGGCTCCTCAGCCATGGCTGCGCTTGCCTATCTGAAGAGCCTGTTCATTCTGCAGTTGCTAATGGGCTTTGTGTTTGTGGTGAGTGGTCTCATCATAAACTTTATTCAGCTCTGCACCTGCGTCCTCTGGCCAATCAACAAGCAGCTCTATCGCAGAATCAACTGCAGACTCTCCTACTCCCTCTGGAGTCGTGAGTAGAATATTTTGTTTCTTAAAGTTAAATTTATTCCTTAAGGAATTGCCATGTTTATATTTCAGATAGTGTATTTTAAAGGGATAGTTTATGATGTTTTTCTGTTTTTAAAGTGGAGTTGTATGTAGTACTTATAGTAAGTGTATAACCCACAGAAGATGCTGGTCATCTCGGTAAGTTGAGAAACCAGCCAAAGAATAGGTTTAAGTGTCCTCCCTCTTTAGAAATTTCAGCACTTTTCTTTTCTGTCAGAAAGCCATTCATTTCCAAGCTATTACCGGGCATTATATTTGCGTTCTTCCCCCTGCAGCACACTGATCAGCAGTTTAAAAAAGACAAAATATGACCAAACTCAAAACCAAAAAGAACAATGCTGACAGTGACAGGAGCCTTTTTGTACCAGAGTTTACGGAGAAGAACAAGACTTCACAGACCCAAAGAGAGAAAGGAGTGAAACTTCTGTGCTGACTGGGCAGCAGGAATGATCCAGAGTTACATGGCGGTGCAGGTGTACTGTGAGCCCACAAAGACAGGAATACCAGCTCTTTAGAGCTCCCTGCTTTATTGACTTACTGTTTTGGACTGTCTTTGATTATCAGAAGTAAAATCAGAAAACCTGTAAAATTACAAGAATCCTGCACACTATCCAACTATGCTTAAAAAAATGGCAACAAGGAATGTCAAGTATACTCCATGATCGATCTTTGGAAATGTTAACTATAAAATATATTGAGTAATATTTTTTCCATGTCAAAAACAATGCCAAATGCATTTTTTGCCCTAAATCAAATTTTCCTAATCAACACAATGTATATAATTTACAGTATTGAATCGCTACGGATCATATTGAGGTGTACAAAATGTTAAACCTGCTGAATATCAAAGTGCTCATAAACTCTGCTGATGCATAGTCATATAAAGTGAAGGCTCAGGCTACAACATGTGGATTTACTGCAACAAGAGAACTGAACAGAAATATATTTTAATCTCAGTGTCCAGTTTTCGGTCTACTCATTGTGTCTGAGAAAAATAAGCATGTGAACATGGTCAGGTGTCAATCGGGAGCGTAATCGGGTCATAATAAGTCTGGCAGCAGAGAAAAAAAATGCTAGTTGAGACCTGGCAAGGAAACGCATCACCCAGCTGAACGTCTCCGCTCTGTGAAACACCTTCAGGCAGCTGATTCGAAAACATGCTTTGAGCGTAAAACACCTCCCTGATAGCTATGGATACTCCATTAATTGGTAAAATTCCTAATGTCAATGTTTCAGTCCTAAAACTTCATCAGGCAAAAGGTTTGCAGAGACAAGCAGAACTACCTTAAAAGGGTGTGGCTACTAGTATTCACCTAATCAGTGTCATAGCATCAGGTGAGGGCAAATAAGCGAGATAGAAACTGCAAAAGGCAACCCTTTAACTTATTACAGGATTAATAACTAAGAAAGACAAGCAATCAAGCAATACATTGTAAATTAATTAATTTAAATAAACAAAAACAGAAGTTTGACAATCAAAAGTATAAAGCAGGAAGGTCTGAAAATCAGAAAAGCAGAATGCAAGTAACTCTTTAAAGCACGTATTTGGCTTTCATAGGGGTGGGTGATATTGACAAAAATGGAATCTCAGTATTTTGGGGGATTTTGTCTGTAATGATTATTGTCAACATTTTGCATCCTTCCAAAAATATAACAAAAAAAACAAAAATGCGCTTTGTGCCAGCTTTCTTCAATCCATAATATATACTATTAATGATATTGATAATGACTTATGTTATTAAAATCTTATTTATTAACTTCAAACCTAGTCATTCAAGTAAATGCAGTACAAAACACTATGATAATATCAACAGAGCAAGGATTGAGATTAACTGTGAAAGTATGAGTAAATAATTTCATAGTAGCCCACATGATTTACTTCCATATCTCACAAAGACCAACAAAACTATTACAAAAACATTTAAAACTGGTCAAATTTGCTAAATTCTATATTTGAGTTGGTCCCATTTGTGGCCTTTGATAGCCTCCACTCCTGTTGACTGGCTTATACTCAAATACAGTATACAACCCCACTTTAAAAAGAAAAAAATGAATTACCTGAAGTGCACAATTTAATATTCAGTACTATATATTGAATATCATATACCATTCACATTGTCCTTGCAATGCATGATGTGTTGTTGTCTCTGTGCAGAGCTGGTGATGCTGCTAGAATGGTGGTCAGGCACAGACTGCACCCTCTACACCGACCAGGCTACTGTGGACAAGTTTGGCAAAGAGCATGTCATTGTCATCCTCAACCATAATTTCGAGATTGACTTCCTGTGTGGCTGGACCATGTGTGAAAGATTTGGTATTCTAGGGGTCAGTAATATTGTGAAATATGTCTCATAAAAGATACTCAATCCCCTTGCACATAATGTAACTGGTTGATGTTCTGCTCTCAGTGACAAGTTGGACTTCTATCTTGATTGTAAAAACTCCAATTTTATAATCACACATGTGCTTCTTCTTTAGAGTTCAAAAGTGCTAGCCAAGCATGAGCTTCTGAAAGTTCCTCTGATTGGCTGGACCTGGTACTTCTTAGAGATAGTGTTCTGCAAAAGAAAGTGGGAGGAGGACCGGAAGACTGTCTTCAAAGGACTAACCCGGCTCAAAGATTATCCTGAATGTATGTGGGTAGGTACATGTCAGACATATTGTCCTTGTCTGTCTCATGGCATGAGTAATGAGTGTACAATGAGCTGTTTCAAAGGTTTGGCAGTTTGCTTGGTTAATTCTTACTATTTTGAGCATCATAAAAATATCATACATGTGTTGTTGTTTCTACATTCTGTCAACTTTGGCTTAATTGTTCATTCATGATTTCTCAGTAGTGTTGTAGTACTCGAGATCACTTATTTAAGGTTTCAGTCTCGTCTCGGAATCAAACACATTTTTACTCTATCTTGTCTCGGTCTCCGACTGGGCTGACTCCGTATATTCAATCAAGACCAGTCAAGACCACCACTGATACACTCTGTGTCCCTGTCATTACTGTGATAAGAGAGAACCCCCCTTTCTCAATTCATTAATTTTTTCCCACCTGTTACTACTGTGAGTGACACGCCCCTCTGCACTCAAGCGTTCATGAATGGAGACAGACGACAGCAGGAGAGATTGTGTATGTCCGTGACCAGAGATGTCTGCTAAGTCGTTTTAATTAGGCAATAAATAGACATTCAACAACATACTAAATAATTAAAGATAAAGCAAAACCTTAACTCACAAAAAAAATCATACTTTAATTAAAGGCAACAGAGAACATCGTTTCACTAGCCATGACAAAAACAAAACTTAAAGTGTCAAAAAGGCTCTCAGTGGATCAAAAGAAAGGCATCAAAGACGATGCATTTTTTGTTTGCTGCTGTTTATTGTGTTTTAAAGCTAACTTAAATACAAATAAACAAGTCTTTTAATTAGTTAACTCTCATGATTATTTTTCATTTTTATATATAGTCTTGGTCTTGTCTTGGTCTCGCCCTGCCTTGGTCTTGACTCGGTCTCGAGCCCTGAATGTCTTGGTCTCGGTGCACTCTGGTCTTGTTCATGTCTTTGTCGTGGCTAATGTAGTCTGGACTACAACACTATTGCTCAGTACATTCAGAATTGACTTGCTACAGACTAAAAGGTACATCATTAAAACGAAGGTGTGGTTGGTTCCATTAAGGGTTACAAATAATAAGCTTTGGTTGATTGGAAAATTGTGGTATGATACAATTTGTTAGAAGTTTTGGTTCCATAATTTGAGCAACCAATGAATCAATCAATCTTAATATGTATAGCGCCAAATCACAAAAAATGTTATCTCAAGACGCTTTTACAAACAGAGCAGGTCTAGACCGTACTCCATGTTAAATCATTTACAAAGACCCAACACCAAGATGGGAAACAATCTGGTCCCCTCTTACTGATCGGACTCAGTCTTATCTCATCTTAACCCACCATGAGCATTGCACCTCGCAGTATTTAGCAAGGACAAACAGGCAGAAACCTTGAGCAGAACTAGACTCATGAGTGATATGATCCATTCATCTACTAAGTAGAGTGCAAAGATCTCAGACCACAGAAACATTTAAACAGAAGTTCTTAGAGATACAAAGGCAGGGAGACATCAAAGTAAATTATTCAGTAGTTAAAACAAGTTGGTGCAACTGTAGGATGAGTAATTGTTCGAGGTAACGGTGTAAACACAAGTAAAGTCAGAATGACGCTGTGTGTAGTTTCCAATATTCTGACTCATTTGGAAGTTGGACTCAGAAGTATGCAGGGTTTTTAATGGATTGTGTTCCCAGGTAACAGTGATTAATTAGCTAAATAGAATGGTGACACTACCAATGGAAACAATATGTACTACAAACATAACATCCAAGTTAGTATAAACTCAAACCAATCTCAAATCAATTATTATGAGCTCCTTAGGTTTCACAGAGAAAAATAGTTCTGAAATCCAGATTCTCCCCTTTGACCCAGTTTCCCCATCTTAGGTTGATCTTGGCAGTGACATGCGCAAGTTCTTTGAGCCAGCCAGCTGTTTTAACACATGTCAACAGGAGGGTTCTTGTTTTTTGTTTCCTTTGTAACTTCATGAGCTGGACGTCTGCTGTGCATATTTGAGCAGGCTTTGAATCATGCTTTGAGAAGCAGAACACGTCCTTTTGTGTTTAAACATGCATGCATATTCATGGCACCATGACTTGTGGCAACAGGTCCAGCTATTTGTTGACCACCTTTACTGAGGGTTTAAAGTACTTTGTGTTAGAGATTTCCTCTGTGACACAACCAGTTCACCTGTTGGGATTAGGCAGATCAGTTTAGGCGGTTGATCTAATTACTCCTAAGTAGAGCAGCAAGCCATTGCTAATGACAGAGATTTGATGAGTTTGGAAAACCAGACCGGACAATCTTTGTTGAAGTCATCATCCACCTCCCTGTTGACATAAGAGAGTGACTTTATTCAAACTTGTGTTGGAATGTAAAATGGATCTGTAATTGACCGAACAAGAGAAAGATCACCCTCAAGTCTGTGGTTGTGTGTGAGTGTTTATGTGTGTGTGTTAAATCAACTCCTCTTTCTACACAGTTTCTGTTGTATTGTGAGGGGACCCGCTTTACAGAGACCAAGCACCAAATCAGCATGCAGGTTGCAGAGAGCAAAGGCCTGCCCAAGCTTAAATACCACCTGCTCCCCCGAACCAAAGGATTCACCACCACTCTTGCGTGTCTTAAGGGCACAGGTATGTGGACAAACACACACTAACTTCATTCTAAAAATGCATAAGACTCTTAAACCTGGAAATGTTTATTTGTGCATCCCATCCACAGTTGCTGCTGTGTATGATGTGACTCTCAACTTCAAAGACAACCAAACTCCTACTCTCCTGGGCATAGTCAATGGCAAGCAATACAAAGCGGACATGAGTGTAAGGTGAGTGCCAGTGATACCCTCCATCTATATGATATTATACACCAACTGCATGTATTTTCAATTACAGATAAAGAGACACTTTTTTCCTGTGGTAACATGAGTAGACTGAAGTCACATAAAAATATCAGAGCAGAGGGTGTGAAGCCTGAATTCACTGCTCACAAAGATAGTATCCAGGGTGCATCAAGTTTATGGTAAGGGAGCACCCTGCTGGTAAGAAAGTGTAATGACACACAATGTTTTATATTGTCATAGCACCTCTTCTGTTGTGGTATTCCAAGTCCATGGCTCCAATTAACTTGTAATTCCTTCTCAACCAGGCGGTTCCCTGTGGAAGATATACCAGATGATGAGCAAGAGTGTGCACACTGGCTGCATAAGCTGTACCAGGAGAAGGTAATTTGTTAGCTCATATTAGCTGACATGATTCATAGTTTATATGTAAGCAGCACCCATCTCATACTAAAAAAAATCTTGTTTTTACACAAGCTTAAACTATGATCAGAGGATTGATGGTTCAATCTCTGTATGACACACTTATAACGTCAGAGTTAGAGCTGGGCGATATACAAAAAAGATGTCGTCATGATAATTTTTTTCAAATCAGCCGATATCAGTAATTGTCACGATAAAAATCAAATCATTATTTCATTTAAATTAAAGGCAGATTTTTGCTCCTGAGTGAAAGTTGAAGAAACCAGACGGTTTGTTAGTGAAGTCAAGCTTTATTTATAAATCACATTTAACAACAGCCTCAGTTGACCAAAGTGCTGTACAGTTATTAATCATACACAAATATAGTAATAAATAAAAACAATAAAAGAATAGTAAGAGCTCAATTTAGGAAATAAAAAGAGTAAAAAAAAGTAAAAAGCCAAGGATTCTTGCTTAGCTGGGACTGAACTCCAAGGAGAAAAGATGGGTTTTCAGTAGTGTTTTAAAGTGCTCAACAGACTGTGCAGCTCTAGTATCTAGATTTAGTTCTCTGATAAGCTTCTTGAATCCCTCATTTTTGTCGGTGCCAACAGGAAGCAGGTATTTTGTGTAAGGTGATATTTTTGTGAAGTTTTAGTTTGTAGATTCTTTTTTTTCTCAGGTTGAGATAATTTGCATAATGAGATTTATTTACCCACATCCTGAAAATATGTTTAATTAAGTATATTAAGTCAATAGTTAACGCCGAGTCAGCACAGTGTTAGACTAACCTCTGCTTTGAGCAGGTAGGGTTTCGCGTTTTAATCAGTGTCGCTGTCGCTCGTTTCAGCTGTGTTTACATTCCTCCCCAAACGTCTTTAAGCATGCCTACCTCTCACCATGCGACATGATTGTCTGTTCAATGTCGTCTTCTTCAGTCTAATGTTGGGGGTCATCTAGTGTTTAAGACACATTAGCCCTCCCCTTCCTTTCCAGTGGGGGAGTGTAATTACAGGTTTAAATATATCACATTTTTATCCAACATTTGTTATTTTTATATTAAGAAAAATTATATGACAATAATTATCGTTATCGAAATATCTCCAAGCCCTAGCCAGAGTGTAAAATTACTAGAAAACCCTTGCCGTCCATATTAACCTTGTTTTAAATTATGGAAGCTTCTCCATTAAACTCAACAGTGCCTGAAGTATCCTTCAACCCATTAGTTTTGTACTGAGGACTTCTTTCTGTTGAGCCTTTTTATACCATTACACTGTTGAAAGCTTTTCGTTATAGTTTTCGATTTAATTATTTCTTAAAGATCCAAAATGCATTAGAGGCCTTGGATGTTTGGGTTGAGAGGTTGATATTTTTGATATTCAATGCATCACTTTACCATTAATCAAAGTATTTTTAATACATCACAAATTCTCTCAGCTCTAGACTTTTTCTGTATGTTTACGTCTGGTGTCTGGATTTCTATATTTCAAAAATGTAACACGCACCTTAAGATGCATCTCGTCTAAACAAGGCAGGTTGAGAACAAGCCGCAACCTCCAGCTGCGAGAATTGAAGGCAATGCTGGTGTGTTAAAAACGACAGTTTATCGAGTGTCCGCTTCAGGCTGGCTTCGGAAGTATCGGAAACCACATACATGCAAATTCAAAAAAGCCAATCTTTACAGCAGAAATAAACATGTTTACAGCCTGGTACATAACGTAGTCTGGATAGCTCATTTCTCGATCGGCACACACTGTACAGGGGGTGAATTTTTTCATAATGTGTCAATTTCGTAGATGTTAAGATTACAGGTTTTCCATTATGAGAGGCACAGCTGACTTGATTGACAGGCGGGAACACTGTAGCTGTTGGCGAGGAGGCTCAAAGCCCGCCTCTTTACCTCACACTAGTTCAACAGCAGTGAGGTTGAGTTCAGCGTTTCCAATATTGGCTTCAAAACAGCCCTTCAGAAATAGATGGGTGACGTCATTGATACTACATCCATTATTTATACAGTCTATGGTTGAGAATGATTCCTCAGTAATGGTTTGGGTTAACTGATTCTGATATGTGTCAGAATCAAGTGACCCAGAGGAGAGAATAATGAGGAGTACATCTCTCATCATTCAATCAATTCATACACTGCTAAACAACGTTTCTTGTCCTCTTCAGGATGCTTTGCAGGAAACGTACAACAAGGAAGGCAAGTTCCCCGGGCCCACGATTATCCCCCACCGCAGACTTTGGACGCTGCTGAATTTCTTATTTTGGGCCACCCTTCTCCTTTCACCCCTCATCAACTTTGCATGTGGAGTCATAGTTAGCGGCTCCCCTCTCCTGATCATCGGCTTTATCATCTTTCTCTTCATTGGTAAGTGAAAATTGTTTTGAAAAGTCTTTGTTGTACATTTGAATTGTCATGCCTCTCCAATCTGCCCTTTCTTCTCTCCTCTGTTTTGGTCTGCAGCCTCTATAGCTATCCGCCGACTCATAGGAGTCACAGAGGTGAAGAAGACAGGTTCCAGTTACGGCAACCCGGAGGCCAAGAAACAAAACTAATGTGCTTCATCCCCCCAATTATGTACGATCATCCTGCCCAACTCTGTTGTCCTCTCACTGTTGAGTCAATTGGCAGGCTACTGAAGACATCCAGCTGTGAAAACAAAAAAAAAGACCAGAATTAGAGAACATAATTGCACTAGAATGAAAGAGAGCATGGAAGGTCTTGGGGTCAAGCTTTCTGGTGCAACACAGAACAGGGGAGACTGCAATACTGTTTTTCCCCTGGACCTTTCTTAATCTTGCTAGTGGCTCACTGTCCCCATTCAAGTCCCGTTAAATCCTGGAAAGACCTATGGTTAGGCCTGAGGTCACATGGACAGCCAGGCAGTCCATTATCTGCTCTGCGCTACCTACCTCCACTTTCTGTCACAGTCATAAGCCATTCAGAGACTTGTGACATGCACATTCATTTTGCCTGCAGGACACAAGCCAATTCATATTTATCTTTCAAACCATAACCTCCATCCAGGGGCAGTGCTTTCTGTAACCACAACCTGTTACATGCAGGACACCTAGCTTCCTTTTGTTCCTCTATTGGGACTTGTATATGGGATATGGTGTCATCCTTGAATCCTTAAAATTACAGGGTAAGGTCACCCAAATCACACAACAGTTACCATTCAATGCCTTGGCAACTAGCCCGGCAGTTTGCAGTCCCGGGATCTAAAAGGCACCACTGACACTCCAATAAAAAGTAGGGCGATGAAATGTTTAGCATGGTACTCAAGTCATTGTAGCAACACATTTGAAAAATGAACAGCAGTTTGTCTTTTAGGAAACTGTCTCAAGATAATTTCAGTTTTCATTGGTTACTATATGGCGATTTGAAAAAACATTTGGAGCTAACCACACTGGTTTAATTTAGTTACTCAAGTTTGAAGCACGTCATGAGTGGAAGGAGAAGTATCATTTCAGCACTACTTGTTTACTTCAATTGTAACGTTTCAGAAGCAGAGGTCTAAAGCCAGAGATCTCAGGACAATTTCTAAAGCAGATATTGCAAAGGTGAAGTAGACTATTTTTAATTTATCAGATCTTGCAATCTTGGTAAGTACAACTAAACCCCTTTTACTTTACATGTTGGAGAGTCAGGAGTCTGTTAAACTAGTGTCAGTGCTTAGACTGGGATGACTGCCCTTATCAAGGATACCTACCATCTTGTTACAGCAGCACAAGCACCCACAGACTTACATCAACACATTTCAATTTTATTTATCATTTCGCTTCTAATTTCACACGCCGTATCCCAAATCTAAATTTCATACGTGCATTTTTTGACCCCTTGACATGATGTTAATTTAACACATAAGTCCAATTCATACACTGAAGCAGTTCAACCTACCACTCACCCTCTGATACAAGTTATAATGCAGCAGACATGACTCATCATGTTACTGTCCTGCATCCATAGTTTAAAGGAGGTTGGCCAGACACACACACACACACACACACACACACACACACACACACACACACACACACACACACACACACACACACACACACACACACACACACTGTTTTTATGTAGCCTTCCAAAAAGTTAGCATATCCTTTGCTGTCCAGATTTTGACTGTAGAATTGATGTTTAACCTTCGCCTTAAATCAAGCTTGCTCAGGCAAGGGATTATTTGCCACCCCTTTAAGAACAGCACCTACTTCTTACCTCTTAGTTCTGAATCTCTGTTCTCTCCACATAGCGCAGAATGGAAAATAATGCATTCGATGGGTCGATACACTTTAAAAACAATTTGTTGAGCCTGTTTTCAATCTTTAAGGTGGCCCGGTATCTTTTGTTGATGTTGTTGTTGTCATAAGGGTTGTTCTAACACACTGATCTAAGAATCTGTCATCCCAGAGTTGCTTTCTTGAAACCCTGACAAAAAAAAACTCTGACTCCTGATGTCCATGAGTACATGATTTCCACATCTCCTGGTCCCTAATGCAAACAATAGTAGCAAGACATGGAGGGGATATTCTGTCCTGCTCTCTTTTCTTTTCTTCCATGCCATATATTGTATTAATCATACATTTGTTGCAATAGTTTAATCTTTTTTGGGGGATCATCACCCTCTGCAGCAATATTTTGTGTACGTCCTCCTAGAGTTTTCTCTGGATAGACAGATTTCATGCAAGCCTTAATAGACAGTGCTGCTTAATTTTTGTGTGAAAATGTAGAAGCCCACTGAGCCCATGTGGTAGTGAAGGAATGAACATGTCCTCTGCTTTAGCAAGCAAGTTGCTGGGATTAGTCGCCAAGTATCTTCTTTTAAAGTTTTAATATTAAGAACTGAATAAAATACAATAAAAGATTTAGTCTGCTCTAATGTACAGAGAGCTCTATTTGTAATTAATTTCAATTTTATACAAAAAGATGCTTGGAGTTGCTTTACCTCAAAAGATGTGCTAAGATGTAGTACCTGTTCAATGTTTGGGTTTTTTTTCTTCTTTTTTTTGACCCCACCATTCAGCATCAGATATGAATGCAGTCCAACCCATTCTGGCATTCAGGATAAAAAACACGTCAAAATCAGAGAGTGCAGAGGAAATCAGACAAATATTTGACAACTTTTTACACTGGTTGAAATATGTGCTAACTTGTTTGTTTTTCAAATCAAATGACATCAAAATTTACTCCTTTTATAAAATCTCAAAGATTATTAAGTGAATGGCACCTCTTGAGTCAGCTTTGTTTTGTTTTCTAAGGCTATTTTTATGTTTTCTTCAACTAAACACTTGAGATTATTAAAGGATTTAATCACAAATCTTTACTCTTTTGACTTATTTGGTTTTGTGTGAGTTTCTCTGTTTGCACAGCAGATGAGATCAAAATGAATAGAACTCCTGGAGCTGGGGAAACTGAACCCATGTAAACAAATGTTTCCTATTCACAGTTTTCCTCCATCAAAGGAACTGTTTTCACATAGGCCCATATACATTACTCATCCATCATTCATCATGACATATCCACACTTTTCCACTAAGACACGGTACTGAGAGGAGTGATTGTTTAAACCATGTAACCTGAGAACAGGCACATAAGGTATATAATCAATGTCATACTCACTTTTCAAAGTTTAGAGATGTTCCTTTGTTTGCATAAGACATTTTGAATGACACATTTCCGAAGTGTCAATCAAATGTCCTGAGGACATTTTGAATATGTAGTCACATGACGTGACAGGATGTTGACTGTATAAATATGTACATAATGTAAATGATGAATACTATGTCCAGTTCTAGAAATGGCTACGGTGCTCTTCTGTTATTTTGCATTAGCTCTCTCAATGACAGGCCATTCATTCAGACTACACCCAAATGTACCGCAAACGAAAAGCTACAGCTGAATACATTTTAACATGATCTAGCCTCCATGGTGTAGTTACAAAAATTGTGTGCAAAGACTAAAGATTCTCACCTTTCAGGTTTCGAGCCGTTATTACTTACCCAATGCCTCTCTTCTAATTAAAGCCACAGATGGAAGGCTGTAGCCACAGAAGAAGATGCTTATGAAGCCTTTTCCAACGTTCTTAATAATCGTGGTTTCTTACTGTAGTCGATTACTTTTTGCATGATGTGCACTATTGCACAGTCAGTGAAACTAGTTTATTCTGACTCAGGGACTCTTTTACAGAATGCAACAGCTGTGGCATTAACTCTGGATTTGAACCTGAATAAAAGGCTTTCTGTGGAAGCTGAAGATGATTGTGTGTTTCTTGCTTTTCTCTTTGTTGCAGTGTCTAAATATTGTGACTCGTTGTCTTTCTTAAAGCTTTCTTACAGTATTCTCTAGATCAAGGGTTCTCAAACTTTTCAGCCTGGGACCCCCAAAATATAGGTGCCAAAGACTTGCAACCCCCACTGTCCCTCGAAGTGATTGAATATGGCTTCATTTAGCTGGTCTGCTGAAAATGATGCCTACCTATAATATGAGCATGTGTCTGTGTTTCCTGTGCTGTTATGAATTAACCTACTGCTACTGATGCTTTTGATAATTAACTGTTCACTAACTCTAAACTTAGGAGTCATCTGGCAAAAAGAAAGACAGAAAACTCATTACATTTTCTGTTTTCAAGGTTTTATTTAGCTACTTTTTGTGTCTATACTTTTTACCCTAATGGGTAAAATGTACTGTTTTTAAATTTCTTCAAAGAAAAACAGTCAGGGAGGCATCTCACTACCCCCCATTTGTGTCTGGCGACACCACAGGGGGTCCCAACTATAGGCGTTTCTACCCCATTTTTGGGGATGCTGAAGCACCTCTAAATTGAATCCCAGCACTCCTAAAATTTGATAGATTTTTTTTTTTTTTTTTTTTTTTACTGCATGTCCTTTTTAACACGCTATAAAGTTTCAAAACCATACAGTACTTGGTTAAAACGTAATATTTGAACAACAAAAATACAGCAACTCCGCTGCGTTTTACATGCTGTGCATTGCATTTCAAATGAAAGTCCAAAAAGTAACTAATGTCAATTTTTGGTATTTTTAGTGCTCACTATAGGGGGCTGGTTTACTCCAGAAACATAGGCTACATACTGTTTATGTATATGTTGAGGAGCTGCTGTATCAAAATTAGTTGTCTTCCCCAGAAATTAGGGTTACCATATGTTTCTTTTATGATTCCAATCCATTCCTCTTTGCTGTGGCTCAGCATTTAAATAACCTTTGTCAGATTTGATGGTTTAGTCACAGACTTTCCTTAAAAGTGTTATACTTTTCTTTCACAAATGTGGGAATGAAATTGCATTCAAATGTACAAAACAGTGAAATTTATCTTGCCCGGCTTAGCACCCCTAAACACCCGATCCTAGAATCGCCCCTGATCTCGACCCACACTTTAGGAACGCCTGCTTTAGACAGGTTGCTTATAAAGTTAGTAAGAAAGAAAGTTGAGTTTGGAGGAGGAAAAATCCTGCTTAATTATTATTTATAGAGTCTAATCTTCATCAGGACCTTGTAGCTGTGTTTTATTCATAAATGAGTGACAAGTTGACAAAAAATAACTATCAACCTTTGGTTCAGCTGTTTTTCAGAAACAATTGAGACATCTGTTGAATTGCACTAACCATACAAATAATACAAACTTCTATAACTTGGAGAATTATCTAATTTTTGTCATCTACACCAAGAAACTGATTCATCAACAAACATGCCCGCCATGACCTCTGGCCTTCCTTGTGGTCATAACAGCCTCACCAATGCAGGCAGGGGACGGTAGAGAGAGAGCAATTGAAATGCATTGTAGAAATACTCCATAGTGTTCATCGCATGAGAATTTTTTTTTAAATTACTTCATTGCATGGAAAACAATTTCAACTATCCAGATCAATGTACTTTCAAGTACATTGCATTTTTTTTAGTTCATATTGTTTCATACATTAAATGAAAAATTACAGAACAATAATTTAAAAAAAAACTCAAAACAACCAAAAAAAAAAGGGAACAAAAAAATAATAAAAATAAAATAAATAATAATAATAAAAAGGGGTGGTGGTGGTCTAGGGTTTTATATTCTTGATGTAAGTTTATGAAATTGTACATTCTGCCAAGTCTGATTTTAGGGTAAATTCTATGGATTTTTCCACTTCATCTCTAATATTATAAATTGTTCTTTCATCTTCTAATGCATGTTCAATCGTTTTTAACCATAAATCAATTTTAGGTGGACTTTGTCTCCATGTCCTTGTCACCTGCTTCAAAGCAGTCACAGGTAATACATTGAAAAGATGCCTTCAGGTTTACTTATTGCTTCTAATAAGTTTATGCCTAAGACATTTTCAAAACTTAAATGTCCCTTTAATTCAAAAATATCAATAAATGCGTTCTCCACCTCTTTCTGGCATGACACTAAAACTGGACATGTGTGTGGTTTTCTTTTGATTCTGTGCACCCTCTCCAGCAATCAGAGCCTTCAAGGGGGGAGTACTCACTTTTTTCACATAGTGTAGTAAAATACCTCATACTTACTTTCCAGGCAAACTCCCTCCAAAATCTGGATTGTGATGTTCACATGAGCAACTTGAAAGGGTCGTCCGTTGGAGTAACTGAAGATAAACCAGACTATCATCTGTCATGAAGTGCATAACTCTCTGCAATGTTTTCTGTCTATCTTTGAGAGACAGAATTTACTGAAGGTTTTAAAACAAACAAGTATGCTTATCCAGATTCCAAGTTCACAAACATTGTGAACTAATCTAAACAACAGAGCTCAAAGGCTGCAACTCATTGGCTAGCCTGATAAGTGGGCTATTATAATACAAATTGTGTTGTGGCACATTTAAGAGGCTAAACTGTAAATCCTTAACCAAATATAGGTTTTGCTAAATGAAACGAAAGGATCTTAATAGGTTTGGTTATTTATGTAAAAAGCTTAACTCAACAATACCTTGTTATGAATTTTAGTGTGTATTGATGTCTGATAAAGAGCTATATGACCGCTTGTGTCTGAGGCCAGAAGACTGGGAAATTGAACTCCATTATCAGCAAGTGAAGCAGTTTAGAGGTTGGTGTTTTGATGTGTAAATCATAAAAACTACAACAAATTATTTAATTGAGATGAAGGATACTTTATTATTTATAGTGAAATACATACATGTAATAAAAGGTAGAATTTTTGTAACAGAATAACAAACAAGATGAAAAAAAGAAGGAACAACACAACTAAAATGAGTGGATGGAAAAATCAGGACATGTATCCAGGATGTACAGAACACAAAAAAGTATTATTGTTTTATTCAAAGTAAGAACTAAAAGAGACAAAGCTTACATTTGATACAAACAGTCATGACAGAAAGGTAAACCCAGGGCATAAATATATCCTTTAGGTCATTTGTGAAAGATGGGAGAAATCAGCAATAACAGAAGATTACATCACAAACTCTGCAGAAGGCATCTAGTTCATATACAGTTATATGATAGAATTATAAATTGTGGGTTGGAGCTTGCTGTAATCCACAGTAATGGTTACATTTAGGAAAGAAAGCACACAGTAATGTCAAAGAAGGCAAGCACAGTAAGTTTGTTGTCTGACCAATACCTTGGTTAACATTGTGATGAGTGAAATGCCTCCTTCTCCAACCACCCTTGCATAAGGTACGTTGGTTGAATGTAAGCTAATCTTACAAAGCAGCACAGTTATCAGCCTTACATGAAATGGGGGCTGATGATTCAGATGACCAGCAGGAGGCTGGTACAGGAGAGTACAGTTACTCACTCAAATAATAACTTGAACCTTTATTTTCTTTTGTTTGACAATAAATCTTTGTTTTCATTATTTCTCACTGAGTCTTTCCACTCCCGCATCAAGCCTTACATAGATACAATTACAGTACATGCTTTCATCTGTTTGACTTCACAGTACATCTGTATGCTTATGTTAGTCTTCAAGAGGCAACATCTTCGTGACTGATTTACATAGCTTTTCAATATAGACATTTTACATTATTTCAGATTTTGTTTTAACACACTGTTCTACATGGCAATAAAGCTGATATTGAGCCTAATAAATATTCATTTAACGAAGAAAAAACATTGTGAAAAAGATATGAACATGAATCGCTTCACAGATTATGTTCATACAATAACATTTGACAATGAAAGACCTTAATGAGGCTTCTAGCAACCTGTGAAAGTGTATTTGTTACACAGCAACATATAGTCTTGGTCATCTCAGCAGTATTCTTTGCACACTTTGCAAAAAAATAACAACCTTTACCTAAGTTCTGAGATGTTTACCACACAAAAAGCCTTTAACCCTGTTCCTTATTTGAGTCAGTTTCAAACCATATATGAGTGGATTGAGGACTGGAGGAACAATGATAAATTCTGTTGACATAAAATTCTGAGCACTTTGCGATAACTTTTTTGAGCCAAATCTCATGTATAGCAAATCAAAAAGTAAAGATCCGACAACAACTAATAAACATAATAAATGTGGCAGACATGTTTGCACAAACTTACTTCTGTTTTCTTGGGATTTTAGGCATGTTTTGATCAGATAGCTATAAGACCAAACAACAAAAAGTACATGGCAAAAATAAAAAGTATAGTTAAATGCTGGAAGAATAATCATTACAATGGAGAAAGAACAAGCTAGTCTACCAACCAAAAAATTAACACAGTAGATCTTTGGTATGTGTGAGCCACACAATCTTAATGATGATGTTGTTACTGTGCTCATGAACATAAGATAAAATGGAATAAGCCAGGCAATAAACACTAACACCCCAACTCTTTGTTTAGTCATCACAGAGCTGTAAACAAGAGGTCGACAGATAGCCACATATCGATCATAGGCCATCAGAGCTAAAAGAGAGAAATCAGCACATGCTGAAGAGTGCAGAACAAAACCCTGCAGAAGGCATCCAGTGTAAGATATGATGTTAGCGGTAGACATAAGATCCTTGAGCAATTTGGGGTAAAAGCCTGCTGTCCCATAAAGTCCATTGACACACAAATTACAGAGGAAGATATACATGGGCTGATGAAGGCTTTTATCAACAATGATTGTCACAATTATGGTCATATTAACCAGCCAAATCACGCAGTAAAAAAAAAAAGTAAGAACAAAGAGAGTGAGTCTGTAGCTTCTTGCCCCACTTACCCCTGAGAGAGTAAACATGGTGATTACTGAGAAATTGTCCTGCATGTTGAAATTCTAAAAAACAAACAAATAATGTTGTTTTAAATCTGAAATAAGTCTTTGAATGCACCACGAAGAAGATGATGCACAGGATACCCTACCCCCTTTGGTGCAGAAAGCAGGACATGTAGTTCTGCGTGTGTCTGTCTACGGCATCAGCTTATATTGTTTCACGGTAACAGATAATGAGCTTATCGTCATGGGAATTCTGAAAATGTGTTCAGTAAAGCAGGAATAGGGGGACAAATATTGTCCACATGACAACACTTAACAACAATTGGTTCACTTAAAAGCAGAAACAAAATCTCTGACAAGTATGAGCAGCCATTTGTAGAAACATGATACACAATTTATGTTTATGAAATGTTAAAATACAGGAAATAACAAACTGAAACCGCAAATTTTCCAAGTAGACCACAATTATTAATATCTTAACCCTCCTGTTATGTTCGTTTCTCTGGAACAGCAATAATGTTCCTGGGTCAATTTGACCCGGGGCATATTCAATTATCCAATAGAGTGATAACCCCAAAAAACCCCAAGAAACATTTTTTTAATCTCATTATTAACTCCATTACTAACAATTTAAATCAAGATTTGGTCTATTGGTGTTCTTTAATTCTCAAAGATCATGGTTCAATGAGGATAACTCACTCATTTTTCATTTAAATTAATGTTAACTTATTTTAGTGTACATTTGAAAGCCCTAAATATAATATACAACAGTTTAACATGACAGAGATTTTTGCTTAGTTTATTTTAAATTGTGATTGTTTTTATTTTTTATGAAGTGATGTTGTTAAATTAAGACAACACTTCTTCTGTCACATGCTGCCCAGATTTTTATGCTGCATTTAGCTGGTTTGGAAGGCATATATTGCCTAAAATAGATTTTAAAAAGGGTCAGTGTGACCCGCAACATAAAACTAGGGATAAACAGAAAATCCACGGCCAGATGTGGGTGCCTCCGAGTCAAAACCACCCAGTGAGACCAGTTCATTTAGCTTTAGCTCTCTTGGTCACTAGTTCCAATATATGGGAACAAGAACCATAACTTGATAGATAGAGATTGGATTATAAAATCTAAAAAAATAAAATAAAACAGTGCTGTAAATGTCAGAAAAAATGGTCTGGCTCCTGGTCAATGAGAATATAATTTTGGCTACATTCACACTACAAGGCTTAATGCTAAATTCCATTTTTTTTGCTCAGATCCGATTTTTTGTTCACCTGTTCACATTACCATCTATAATGTGACCTGTATCCAATTCCAGTGTGAACTGTTTACGGCTCTGAACTGCCCCGCATGCGCAAAAGAACAGTAACAATGACATCACATGCAGCTGTTTCACAAACGTAAACATGGAGGAAGTCAGCATTTTCGCCTTTGTTACAACTTTTTTGTGCAGTGGGAGCAGGAGAATGAATAACCAGGTGTGGAGGAGGTCAAGTATAAAGAAAAAGAGAGCCAAATTGCTTGTTTCGGCTTTTTGCGGAGCTGTTGCCACAAATATGATTGAAAGGTCTATGTGGATGCGAACACGGAGTCAGGAGTGGTGAGTCTGCAACGTTAATATTTTCACACAGACAGAGTTTTTTCTAAACTTCAGGATGTCGAGGGCAACTTTCAATTACATCTGTCAGCGGCTCTCCCCAAGACTCCTTCGGCAGGACACTCAATTGAGGCGCTCCATCGTTGCTATCTTCCATTTTTGCAAGGCTACCGCCGCGCGGAATTGTGACGTGTGTCGCTATAAAGTGACGTGAAAATATTAAATGCACATCAAATCCACCTTTGCCATTCACACTGAGGTCGCATTGAAAAAATTTAGAAAAATCAGATCCGTATCTGATTCAGGACCACATATGGAAGTGGTCTAAATCTGATTTGAAAAAATCTGATTTGGGCCAGATTTGGGTGTTCACACTGCCTCTAAAAAATCTGACCCGGTCACTTGACCCCCCAAAAAATCGGATTTGGGCCACTTTTGCCTGCAGTGTGAACATAGCCTTTGTGAATGTCACCATGGTTGAATGTAGAGCAAATGTCAGTCACCTCAGGCAGTTTGTTTATTGTTGGTAATAATAGCTCTCAACCTCAGTACCAAAAGCCACATCCTAAGCCCATGTTAGAGGTTTTTGAAATGAAGAATGATTTGTATTGTTTTACATATTCACTCTATTTACCATGTACAAACTTCATCATGGCCCACAAAAAATTTGCTGTCCAACCGTGGAGAGCATGTTAAGGTACAGTGGGGCAAAAAAGTATTTAGTCAGCCATTGATTTTGCAAGTTCTCCCACTTAGAAAGATGAGAGAGGTCTGTAATTTTCATCAGAGGTACACTTCAACTATGAGAGACAAAATGAGAAAAAAATCCAGGAAATCACATTGTAGGATTTTTAAAGAATTTATTTGTAAATTATGGTGGAAAATAGGTATTTGGTCACCCACAAACAAGCAAGATTTCTGGCTCTCACAGACCTGTAACTTATTCTTTAAGAAGCTCTTCTGTCCTCCACTCGTTACCTGTATTGATGGCACCTGTTTGAACTCGTTATCTGTATAAAAGACACCTGTCCACAACCTCAAACAGTCAGACTCCAAACTCAACCATGGCCAAGACCAAAGAGCTGTCGAAGGACACCAGGAGGAAAATTGTGGACCTGCACCAGGCTGGGAAGAGTGAATCTACAATAGGCAAGCATGTTGGTGTGAATAAATCAACTGTGGGAGCAATTGTAAGACAATGGAAGACATACAAGACCATTGATAATCTCCCTCGATCTGGGGCCCCACGCAAGATCTCATCCCGTGGGGTCAAAATGATCATGAGAATGGTGAGCAAAAATCCCAGAACTACACGGAGGGACCTGATGAATGACCTGCAGAGAGCTGGGACCAAAGTAACAAAGGCTACCTAAATGTTGTGGAGGGTGAGACTATTCAACAGAGACCCATTATAATACATTTTGATCAACATGACATAAGCACTTGATAATGTAGGAAACAGCAGATAATTGTACATAATCATTTGCATGGATGTACCAAAGCATTTGCAACTTGTTCAAAGACATGGGAAACTGCTTTTTTTTAATGTGCACAAGTGACGCAATGATGTGAAGATTGAACAAGTAGTTTTGAGAATTTAAATTCTGATCTGAGAAATGTACCAAAAAACTGTAACACAGAGCACTCAAACGGTCACTATAGACTCTGGTAATGTTCTACAGGAATTCTTTTTGATTTGAGTTTTACACAACAGTATTTTAAAAACATGTCTTCTAATTTCTGGTAATTTCAGGCCATACACAAGAGGATTTAGAACTGGGGGAATGATAATAAATTCTATAGACAGAATTATAGCCACAAATGGATTTATCTTGTCAAGATTTTGTCGACTCAAGGCTGTATCACTGAAAGATGTAATGGAATAAATCGCAAATGAAATAACATGTGGTAAACAACTCTGCATTACTTTTCCTCTGACCTCCACTGAGTTTTTCCAACAAGCAATAACAATCCTCAAATAAGTATACAGGATAAAAGCAAAGGGAATGAAAGCTATCACGATGGCCCCCAATAGTGCAAGAACATTGTTAACAGCAGCGGGCATACAAGACAATTTTACAATATTCCAGCTGGCACAGTAAACCTTCTGTATAATGTTTCCACACAGGGGAAGCCTGACTACCATATTAATGGTTATTGAGAGGTTACAGGCTGGACTGACCCATGCCAAAATTGCCAACATACAGACTTTTTTAGAGTTCATCTTTCTGTGATAGTGTAAAGGATGACAAACAGCAACATATCTATCATATGACATAATGCTCAGAATGGTCAGTTCATAAGAAGCGTAAGTGTAAATGATATAAATCTGTGTGAAACAAGCAGGACGAGAGATCAAATGATTATCAGACAATATATCCATGAGGAACCTGGGGAAAAAACCAGTGGAGCCATACAGAGAGTTGAAAGATAAAAACGCAATGTAAATATACATTGGCTGATGCAGTGTTCTTTCCCTTACTATGATCAAGATCAAGGCAAGATTTGCAGAGACAATAAAGCTGTAAAGCAAAAGGCAGAAAACAAAGGCTGGATAACGGTAGTATCCAATGTTCATGAACATAGTGAAGTTAAAGTAAAAAGAGAGCGTGCTGTTTTCCATTCTGTAAAGACTAGTTCAAGGTTCCTTCTTACCACTGTTTTAGATCAGCAAGCTCCGTACAATGAAAAAAGCTGTGTGTTTAAACTGTAACCTATCCTTGGCATATTGATTTCAGGAAGATCAAAACACAGACAGGCCACAACTGAGGGTTCTAGGAGGTGCCCAACATGTTTTATAAATACCAACTTGGAAAACGTCACCACATGAATTCACCTCTGGAGAATTTAGAGAAAGTTTTTGAAGAGGTGTTTGATTCATTACTGCTGTTATTGGATGCTTCATTAAAAACAAAAAATGCTATTATTATTATTATTATTATTATTTTTTGTTTGTTTTGTGCATCATATCTTCTTTCTGATTCGTGAGTCCTTCCTGCTTTCTTATTTTTAAGATAACATTTCAAAACACATTGGATTGGACTCTATTGGTTGTCCTTGTATGATGTGTTCCTGTTTGTCTGTAAAAATATAAAACTGGGTAACATGCACTTTTTGATTGATGTATACAGCAGAAAAACCTAATAATAATAAAAAAAATATATATATATATATATATATATATACATATACTAAATGTTAGAGCCTAAATACAAAATTTTGGCCAAATCAGTAAATACTGCTAGTACAGTAGGCGGTTTCAAAAAACAGCCATAGTGTCCCTTAGCTGCAACAGGACAGCTGGAAACAGAGAGAAAAAGAACCACAAAATAAAACAGGAAACACAAAATAATTGACTAATTAACACAAAAAAAATTACAACAAGAGAAAAAAAAGCTTTGTTTGGCTTTGCTTCAAAGCACTTTATATTAACTTGTATGAAAAGTGCCACAGCAGATTTATTCATTGATTTCTATTTAATGAATCCATATCTGTTATTGTTTTTTTGTTTATCTTTTTTGTCAACGGTAATATACAACACATGCTTTTGCAACAAGTGACAAAGACTGTATATAGTATAAATAGAGGTGTCAGAGTCAAATAATGGGCTTTACATTGTATTCACAAATACAACTGCAATTCATCTGTAAAACACATGCAAAATAAACATGTTTACAGACTGGTTCAAAAATGGTTTTGGTTTGAATAGCTAATTTTTCTATCAGATCACATTATACAGGGGTGAATTGTTTTATAACATAGTAGTTAAGAAGATATTAAGATTACACGTTTTGCATAATTAGAGGCCTAGCTGACTTGACTGACAGGCGAGCGCACTTAAGCTGTCGGCAAGGAGGCTCAAATTCAACCTCAACTCCACGTCTTACTGAAGGTAGGTTGAGTCAACATTTCCAACATGGCCACTACGATAGGCTTCAAAACTCAGCTTCAGAAATAAATGGGTGACATCACAGAGACTACATCCATGTATTATGCAGTCTATGGTTAATACACACTGCAGCTTGACACCCTCTTTATGTTTCTCTGCACTGGGTTGCACCAGCTGTGCGTAAGTTCAAACATAGCCTAGTTTGAATGTAACTTCTAATTTAGGATTGAGTTTACACTCTACTAACGTTTTGGGCGTTGCATCAGCTGAGATAGTTCCAACGTAAGCATAAGTTACATCTTAAATTTTACACCTAGCTCTGAGTTGGTGTAAAGTCCTCCGTAAAATACCAGTTGTCATGGCGCACTGTTTTCAAAGATGGGATTAGTTGAAGGATTAGGAGAAGCAGAGTTCAACCAGCTGTGATGTGTGGACAACACTCTCTCCATGTTAGATTACATAAATAATAAACATATGATGACTCTGATCTTAACTGGCACTTTTGTTTTCCACGAGCAGAGATAATTACCGTACATCTGAACAACATTAGAGTACTATTATATTACTGTACAGTATGTTGTAGTTGACGATTTTACTACTTGATGTCACCGTTGTTATTTTACACTATAGATTAATTATCAACATGCATTGTCATATTTAACTTACCTTTATGTTGCTGTTTGTCGATTAACAGGAGTTACGGGAGTTACTGCAGTTATGATTAGCTGGTAGCTTGTTTAGACTGTATAAGATATGGACGTAATATCCGTGACGTCACCCATCTGTTTCTGAAGCGCTGTTATGAGGTTTTGTCGGCGGCAGTGTCTATTCCTAGTGTCAAGCAATTGTTACGTAAAGAGGCGGGCTTTGAGCCTCCTAGCTAACCAGCTACAGTGTTCCCGCAGTCAGCTGTGCCTCTCATTGGAGGACTCGTAATCTCAATACCTTCGAAATTGTCGCGTTAGAAAAAAATTCAGCCCCCGTACAGTGTGTGCCGATCGAGAAATGATCTTTCCAGACTACACTCGTCTTTTGTACCAAACTGTAAAAATATTTATTTCTGCTGTAAAGATCGTTTTTTTTTAAAATTGGTGTGTATGTGGTTTCCAGTACTTCCGGAGCCAGCCTCAAGTGGATCTTCGATGAACTGCAGTTTTTAGCACTTCTGTATTGGACTCATATTTTCAGACCAGAGGTTGCCACTTGGGTGCAACCAAACAATGACACAACTTAAGTTACAAATTTACTAGTTTCAATGTATGCTTTGGGGTGGACTTTAGACCCTAACTTATGACACAACTTATGCAAAGCTGGTGCAACAAGCCACTGATATATGTATGTGGGATCTGTTGGCTTCATCAGCTATATATTTTTTAGAGTTGTCCCAAATGCAGTGGTTAATGACGGTACAGCAATAATGAACCAAAGTGGTAACAACTGAAATCAACTCAAAATAAATCCTGACCTTCTATGATGCCATGATGTACAGTGACTTTGTATGGGGTTAGTAGTTATGTGTTACTGTTGTCAAGATGAGGACACAACAAAGTCATTCTCATTGACTATGCATTCTAACTAGAGGCCAAATGCGGTTGCAAAATGGTACCCAAAAGTCATATATTTAACTTTCCTGGGACCGCTCATGCAATACCTTCGAGGCCCACCAGGAGGACGTGGCCCACACTCTGGAAATAATACGTTTGTTTATATAGTACCTTAAAAACAAGTGTTTACACCATACTTTCATGGATCAGCAGAAACATACACAGGAATAAAGCATGGGAACTCAAGAGCAAAAGATCCCAATCAGGCCCATCCCATCACAAAAATAACCCAAACAACATAATTTCACCAAACATCATAAGCAACCATAAGAACCCAACATTTCCCAGGCAACAACATGAACTGAGACCAAAGGACAAATGAAGTAAGATAATTAAAGAAATTGTAAGAGACAGAAACCAATATAAATATATAAAAACAATAAAATAAACGATATGCAATAAAGGCAGTAAAAAGAAAATGTAGTAATATGATTAAGGAAGAAAATAAAGCAGTTAGAAGGAATAGGATTGGATTAGAAGACGCATAAATGCAAGTCTAAGCAGGTCTTAAAAAAGGTGTAAAAACTGCAGAGCTCTTGTGATAGATGGAAGTCATAACAAACAGCTACACTACGGTTAATTAAATATGACTAATGATTTAATGTACTTCAATCGTTATCAAATACAGTTACATGTGATGTTGGCAATGTGTATAAGAGGTATTTAATATGCTCTTTAAAGACTATTCAGCACTAGTTCTTTATTAATGAGTGGTAGGGTTGCAAAGAAATAAGAAATATATTAAGAATGAAATTCCACTTCAGAGCATCCAGGTGAGAGAGAATTTAATTTATTCTCATGTAATATTCTTTTTTTCACATGGTGAGTGAGATTGATGTGTGCTGGCTAGAGGAATAGTTTTTTTGAATTAGTCCTTGTGCTCTCAGAAGCCTTTGGAGTTTACATTGTCCACTTCTACAACAATAGTTACACATACTTAATATAATCTTTAAAAACAACTACTACCATATCAGGTGTCACTAAAAGGAAGCCTTTTAACTGATACATGTTGATTATAAAACCGCAAGGCTGTAAAATGTAACATTCTAAATAATCTAGATTATATTTTCACTAATAGTACATATCGACCCAATATTTGTTAATCCGACCATTCCATTAGGCCACCATACAATGACCACTGGGTCATAATTAGAAGAAGCAAGCGCTGCTCCCTGAAGTCTGTTGTTTTCCACTGAGGTACTCTAGGGAGGTCTCATGTGTCGCCTCTCATGGGCAGTGAAGATATGTGTGTCATTGTGGGGATGGTTAATTGTACCACTCGGATTACATCACAATGAAGTTCATTTTGTATTAATCTGATATCTATCTGTGCACAAGACACACAAACAAACCTAGATTTGCTGAATGTAAGCTTGGGCCTTGAGTCACTCTTAAGACAAACATTCTTTAGACTGATCTAATCTTGTGTAACAAATATCACCTTGGAATTGCAGTTGGATTTTACTCCCAACTATCTATCCTCCATGGAACAACTAACCAATGCACGGGATTAACACAATAATTGGAAAACATGAATAATGATTTGTTCATTGCAAAAGCTCTGATATCAGCAACCCTAATTTGTATGGTAATTCTTAAGACCTGAATGAATAGTAATAAAAGGCATTAAACAGTAGAGTGTTTTGGCTGTTGTATTATCCCAATTTTGCAAGAAGAACAAATCACCAATCTTGAATATAACAAAATACCTTTTCTTAAAAGTCCCTCAATACATCAATTAAAATTCCACTTTTAGCAAAGAAGGGGTAGAATGGGGGAAAAGTAGCTTTGGTAGCTTTTGAGTAGTAATTTTGGTCAACAGCAGTTGTTTTTAAATGTGCCATATAAATAAACTTTGACTTGATTAGCTTGAAAGGTGAGAATGGATGCAGTGTAGTACAATATCATTGTGGGAAATCTGGCATTGCTATTTCTTTCTTTTCTGTGATCCCACTACCCTGTCCCATTGCTTCTTTAGCATCCACTTACGATTTAAAAAGTTAAAAAGTGGTTTATATGGAATTTAATAATTTTCACATCACCTGATAACTGAGTGCCTCCCTATCATTTATGGAAAAAAAAGAAGAAGCGGAACATTAGGGCTGTGCATGGTGGGAAACTACGCAAGGGAGACTGGTCTGATGCATACTGAGAAATTTTCCTGAATCAGTACGTCATCCAGGTAGTATTGGAATACTGCAGATTTCACTTTTGTCCACATACTGCATACTAAATGTTAGAGCCTAAATACAAAATTTTGGCCAAATCAGTAAATACTGCTAGTACAGTGGGCGGTTTCAAAAAACAGCCATAGTGTCCCTTAGCTGCAACAGGACAGCTGGAAACAGAGAGAAAAAGAACCACAAAATAAAACAGGAAACACAAAATAATTGACTAATTAACACAAAAAAAATTACAACAAGAGACATGGATCACTAAACACACAAGGGAGACAAAGGATTACTAAAACAGAATAAACACGTGAAGGAACCAAGGCATGAAACGCAAGGAAAAAACTAAACATCAACTCATGAAAACCTTTGAACAAGTCTGCATCATTTTGGTCTCAAAATGTCTTTGATATGTGGATCTTGATGTGTGCAAAAATCTCTTAGTTTTTGTCAGGTAGTGTGGGGTCAGTATGGTGCAGCGAATTCAGTTTCACCATAAAATTTCAAACTGTTCTGGCTCAGCCATACATTAACAGCACAGAAAATACTGGTTCTTATGAAGGGGCCCCAGCTTTAACACATCCACCTTGAACATTTTATTAAAATCCACAGTGGCACCAACTGGCAACAGGAAGTTAATGCTTCCTCAAAAATACTGTCTTCTTTTTTTATAGGGCCTAAAATACTTGTAGCCACCAAATGTGGTACACAAAATCCCAGTGGAGAAATAACAACACATATGGAATAAATAATCTTAGCCCTTGTACCAAACTCAAGGACGAACGCATGGTTTCAGCAGCTTCAGGGTCGAAGTTTGAGATCTGAAAGACAGGGAATTTTTTCAGTTGTTTTTTGGTCAAATAATTGAAATCATTTCTCTAACAGGGAGGATCCACTTAACATTTTTGTTAAGAACAAGGACACAAGAAATGTTCAATTGCTTGATCAGCCTTATATAAAAGTCAATAACATGACACTAAAATAATACCCAGTGCCTCATTTATTGTGTCTCAGAGCACAAAAATAAGAATAAGAATGAGAAAGTCCTTCATTCGTCCCACAACGGGGAAATCCAAGTGTCACAGTAGCAAGAAATGACAGTGCAAAAAATATATATAAAGCAAACAAGAGCCTATAAAGTAACAATTATTAAAAAGTTATTAGCAATTAAAATTAAAATTAAAGAGGTAAAACATAAGCATATCTACAATATATATATATATATATTATTTGTTATAGAGTCTGACTGCTGCAGGAAGAAAAGACCTGTGGTATTTCTCCATGGGACACCGCGGGTGAAGAAGAAGATAGCTTTGCTATCATCATCCTGTCAGCCACCACCTCCACAGGGTCCAGTGGGCAGCCCAGGACAGAGCTGGCCTTCTTCACCAGTCTGTTCAGCTTCTTCCTGTCAGCAGCTGAGATGCTGCTTCCCCAGCAGACCACTCCAAGAGAAGATGGCTGATGCCACCACAGAGTCAAAGAAGGACTTCAGAAGAGCCCTCCTGGTTCCTCTCCTGAGCAGAAAGAGTCTGCTTTGTCCCTTCTTGTACAGCGCATTTGAGTTGTCTGACCAGCCCAGTTTACTGTTCAGGTGAACACCCAGGTACTTGCAAGATTTCACAATCTCAATGTCCGCTCCCTGGATGTTCACTGGTGTGGGAGGAGGGGGCTTGCGTCTTCTGAAATCCACCACCAGCTCTTTGGTCTTTCCTGCGTTGAGCTGGAGGTGGTTTCTCTGGCACCAGACTGCAAAATGACACCAAAGTAACAGATACATAAAAACTCTTAAATCATAACTCATGAATGAAGAGTTTGCAAAGCGGAGGGATCACGAGGAATGGGTGCAGAGGGAGGCATGGCTGGTAAAGGCACAGGAGACGGCTGTGCTACACAAGACATGACTAGCTGTCTTTGGCAAATGCTCCAATTTGCTAGCTGGACATGCACAGTTCGCTCAGCCAGGTCAAAGTTGGAACCATGAATACCCAAAGAACCAGAGGAAGGAGTCTTCCTACAGTGACCTCTGAAAAAACTTTACCTCAAAGGCTGAAAAATGTGAACTTGCACTATTTTCAAATATGCATATTGACGTGTGCATTTGTGTGTTTGCCCCGTTTTTCAAAACCTAACTAATGTATATTATATCCTGGGATTTTTTTATTTGCAAATTTTCTTTGGCATTTAGTTTCTTAATTGAAACCAACTTTCAAAAACAGTTTTGTCTGAGAAGTTGCTGGGTGAAGCATCCCTGCAAAATCCAATGGAGCATTTAATGACACAAGGCTCTTCACTGCCTTACAAGGTAGTTGGACACTGCCTGTCCAACTAATGCATAAAAAACTCTGTCAGGCTTTTGATCGGAAGCCAGCAGCAACATTTGTTCCACTCATCCAAAAAGTGTTCCCTCTTCCTTTCACATACCTTGTGCAGGATGCAGGGAGCAGCAACAATGATAGGCATTATGGAAATGTCCAAGTCATTTTGCTTGACGAAGCATCTCCAGCACCCTTTCAAATATCCAGAAGCATTTTTATCCACCATCCACACAGGACTTAAAAACAGTTGAAGGTATTTGGTTCTGAATTGTAAAATTTACTCTGGTCTACAGTGAAATTACATGCAATAACTTATGACCAGAACACAACCTTAAGTCTGCATTTTGGGAAATGATTCCATTAAAATTGTATTACACATAACAACAAAAGAAAAAAAACGCACAGATTATTTTTATAGAGTACATTACATCTTGTGTGTTGTATTGACTTGCTGTCATGAAAATGTTCTCAATTCTCAATGTTCTGAGAGCTAATTACAAAGTTAGAAGTGTGAACTAAGGTCCCAGCTAGCAGGGAATGTTCTCACCACATTGCCTAACATTCCCTATAAGTACTGATTATGTTTCAAGAAAAGGTTTTGAGCATTCAAAGAACATCTTGAGGATGTTTATCAGTTTAAATAATGTTAATTTTTTGTTAACTATCAATGAAAGAAGAACTTTTTGTCTCTATCACTCAAATCATGTTTTGATAGTATTCTTTAGGTAACAGATTATTAAATGTTTTCTAGAATATGTTCCCATAATGTTACTTAATAATAAAGAAGCAACATTCTGCTGTTTTTTTCAGGATGTTTCTGATGCCTCAAATCACAAAATGTTTAATTTAAGAATATTCTGGTGATATTTAATTAGAACAAAGACAGAATGTTTTATCTTTAAATTCAAAGGATGTTTTGATAACATTCTTTGGGTCACAGATTATTGAATGTTTTTAGAGTACTTTATCTGAGAACAAATTGTGAACATAAAGAAAACTTCCCACTGGGAAGGGCATAATATTCGAGCACTTTTGTCACTTAACATTTTATTAATGTTTTTAGATAATGTTACTAGAGAACATTATTTGAACAAACAAAGCTGAAAACATTACAGTAACATTCTCTGTAACATTAACAGAATGTTTTTAGAACAGAACATTGCTGGGGTGTTCCAATGGGCTTTGTCTGTTGTTATGTAGAAATGATCACTTTTAAGAGAATCTTTTATGCAATGATAACATTTGTAAAATGTGCCTCCTGATTTCTGGTAATTTAAGACCATATATGAGGGGATTCAAAACTGGAGGAATGACAACAAACTCAAGCGAAAGAACAACAGCCGCAAACGGATTTAAGTTTTCTATATCAAAACGACTCAATGCAATATCACAAAATCCAGTGATGGAATAAATCACAAATGAGACCATGTGTGGCAGACAACTTTGTAGTACTTTACCTTTGAACTCAGCAGAGCTCTTCGAGCAGACAACTACAATTTGCACATAGGTAAATAGGACAAAACAAAGGGGAAGGAAAACTGTTGTTATGGTCAACAGAAAACCAACAATATTGTTAACATCAGTGTTAACACATGACAGTTTTACAATATTCCAGTTGGCACAAAACACTTTCTGTATCTTGTTACCACATAAAGGCAGCCTAGATGACAAAGATATACATACTAATAGACCAAAAGCTGGATAAATCCAAGCCAATAGTGCTAACTTCACAACAGTCTCAGAGGTCATCTTTCTGTGATAATGTAGAGGTTTACATACAGCAACATACCTATCATAGGCCATAATGCCAAGAGTAGTCATTTCATTGCAGCCATATGTGTAAATGATATAGATCTGAGTGAAACAAGCAGTACGAGGGATTAAATGACCAACAGACAGAAGATCCACAAGGAATCTGGGAAAGAAACCAGTGGAGCCATACAAAGAATTCACAGATAATAAAGCAACAAACATAAACATAGGCTCATGAAGTGTTCTTTCACGATATATCACAATTAGTATAACAGAATTAGCATAGACAATAAAGCTGTAAAGCAGAAAGCAAAAAATGAAGGCTGGGTAGCGATAGTGTCCAATGTCGGCAAACATGGTGAGGTTAAAGTAAGAAGAACCAGTGGTGTTCTCCATTCCAACCCTTAAAAAGTCAATGCCAAGAAAATCTAGTTTTTGGTCTTTTTGTCAGGCAAACTTTCATTCCGGTCTTAGAAAGTCCACAATCTGATACAACTCGGTTTGCAATGTCTTTGCGGAGGAAGAGGACAAGGTAGTTTACGATACTCACCAAACTTGATTGGAATGATCCTAAGGTCTGTTCCTCTTTGTTAAACACACCACTGGTGGTGGGAGGAGTTATAGCCGTGTGACCGCTGACTCATCACAGTTATTATTCTCTGGAGATTTATGACACTGACATCATTATTTGAATGGGACTATTCAGACTAAACAGGTAATTTATTATTATTAAACCTTTATTTAACCAGATAAAACTCATTGAGATCAGGATCTCTTTCACAAGGGTGACCTGGCCAAGACGTCAGCAGCACATGTCATAAAAAACAGTTACAAGAAAATGACAGTACAAGTTAAAACATAAAACTGGTGTACAGTGTTACAAACTGGAAATCCTCAAAAATGTAAATATTATTATTGGATAAGCATCAAATGTTGTACAAATTCATGACCAGCAGATGAATGAGGTCGATTAACTGTGTTTCTGTTTCCTTTTGTTGCTTCCTGCAAGACAAAACTTGTCTATTGAAATGTCCCAAAGTAATGTTGATGCATGTGGACTGGCACCAGCAATCAGTGGTAACCAGTGAACTGACCTGAGCTTTCTCCTGACACCACAATGGGGTTTACATTATGGTTTTCCTGCAAAATGAATCATAATGATGTCTATTCAAATACATTTTAGAGTTTGCCATTACTTTATTAATGACATAATTGCAAAGCAAATTACATTTCTCAGAGTCTCTGCTGAGCTTTTTGTTTCATCATGAAGCAAAAAGGAAAGGTAGTGATTAACAGCAACCTCTGCTCTTAAAATATGAAGCTTAAGGTGGAAGTGTGGAAAAACTGCAGTTCATGGAGCATCCGCTTGATGCTGGCTCCAGAAACAACATAAACCACACACACCCATTCAAAAAGCTGATCTTTACAAGAAAAACATGTCATTGCGTCATACTAGATCGACCTAAGGTAGGTTGAGTAAGAATTTAAATTCCAGCGTAAAGCGCTGAATCAAAGTCAAGCACCGATGACAGGCTTCAAACCTGTGCTGACGGAGACAACGTCCGTTTCTTATACAGTCTATTCTGATGATATCAGTGAAACAGTTCTTCAACCTGATGTGCGCCCTTTCTTAATGTTTTGTAATTTTAATTATTATTTTCATACTCTATAATATAGATTTGATGAAAGTTGTGCTCAAGATTGGGTTCTTATTACTCAAACAAAACACTTTTAATTCAAACTCACCACATATTGCCTGTGTAGAAACTATTATAACTTTGGTCACATTTTATTTTTTTATTTAACGGCTGCAGATGTGCTTAATGTGTGGGCATAATACATGAGGGCATTCAGCTCTGCTGCTGTTCCAAACCCCAACTTTCGCGACAGGGTGTGGAGCATCACACCCCGAACATGCATGAAGGACAGTTACTGTATGTCTGTTGCACAGGCAAATCCTGCTGCACAGAAGGTGGCCGAAACAGCCCCGACGTGGGCCCGTTCATCGTTGTTTGCGGCTCTAATTATTTATTTTTTTAAATAAAGCCCAAATGTATCAGTTCCAAGACTAAGGAAGGAGAGAACAAACTGGAGAATTGATTTATATATGGAGGTGGATTTTTTGCGCAGCTGTCAAATGAATGGCTTTAAGTATGATTTGCTTCAAGTCTTTAGTAACAAGAGCAGAGAGAAAAATGTAAACTGACAACTACAAAGGTTAATAAGGATTCTGCCTGGGTAATGTTTATTGCTAGACCAGGCCACCACATTGAGTTCTGAAAAAAAAAGGCTTTAAAATCTGTATAAATAAGGTAAATATTGTTTTTTATTGGAGGGTGACGTTTCTGACCGAGAACACAGTCATAAAAAATCACTTTAAATATATATGTATATACAGTTTATTCTGACTTTTTCTCCAAATATTTCAGGTTTCAGGTTGTATACACAATTGTGGTTTCATCTATCTATCTATCTATCTATCTATCTATCTATCTATCTATCTATCTATCTATCTATCTATCTGTCTGTCTGTCTGTCTGTCTGTCTGTCTGTCTGTCTGTCTGTCTGTCTATCTGCCTGCCTGCCTGCCTGCCTGCCTGCCTGCCTGCCTGCCTGCCTGCCTACCTGTCTGTCTGTCTGTCTGTCTGCCTGCCTGCCAGCCTGCCTGCCTGCCTGCCTGCCTGCCTGCCTGCCTACCTACCTGTCTGTCTGTCTGTCTGTCTGTCTGTCTGTCTGTCTGTCTATCTATCTATCTATCTATCTATCTATCTATCTATCTATCTATCTATCTATCTATCTATCTATCTATCAATATACCAGGGTGATATGGTTGAACTTCTTAACCTGTGAAAACACTGAAAATAATATCAAGAATATAAATTCTGCTTAAATGTATTCAATTAGAGAGAATCAAATTTGTATTCAAGTAGTTATTTTCTTTGTTTCTACATGGGGCATTGAGACTCGGGTGTACTGTTTTGTGTGGTATGGGGCTGCTGTGGCTCAGTGGTACAGTTGGTCCTCTCTCAATCAGAGGGTTGGGGGTTCGATTGCAGGTTTAACATAGCAGCCCCTGCCATCAGTGTGTGAATGTTGTTTGAATGGGTGAATGTGACTTGTAATGTATGAAGCGCTTCAAGTGGCCTGAAGGCTAGAGAAAGTGCGACATAAACACAGTCCATTTACCATTTTAGAGGAGCTGTTTGTTTGAATAAGTCCTCATTCAGAGTCCTGTTTAAAGGCTCTCAGAGGCCTCTGGAGTCAATGACTTGTTTACCACTTCAGTAATCGCATATACTCTATGTAATCTTTAGGAAAATAACTACCATATCCCCTCTGAGTCACTACACCATGACATATGACACATTACATTGTACTTCTTCTCATATTACGCATTGTCCAAGCATTTGTTCAGCCAACCACTCGGTCATAATTAGCTGGCTGAAGCCAGCCTTGCTCCCTGGAGTCTGTTATTGTCCACCATTAACAAGAGGCTAGTAATCACTCATGTAAGCCTGCATCAAGCGCCTTTGGTAAAAAAATTAATCAAATTATCTGTGAGCAAAGAAAAGCACAGTGTTGTAGGCACTGACAGCCTTATTTCACCTTTATTATCTTCTTTTTTTGTACATAGGAAAGGGCCTTGAAATTGAAAGCAAACACCCTAAAATGCTGAAATTAAAGTTTTAAAACTGCTATATTTGACAGCAACAGGAAATTCACACTTTGTTTTCATAAAACATTTTCAAGCAGTATAGATTTAAGCTTTAACCAATGGAGCCATCTTGGACCATTTTGATTTAATCTAAAATCTTTTTGGGGGGCAGAAATCAGCACAGATGAAACTTTTTTTTGTCGTGTGAGTCTCAATATTTTTCATATCCCCCAGCATTGAACTTAATAAATCCATTATACACACAACTATTATTGCTCTTACAAAAGATGAGGTTCATGTTTTGCTAAATGCATTTTGATGTACAATTTCCGTGATCATTGTAAACCTGCTTGTTTAAAAACCATGAGATTGATAATATAAACTGCTTTCATACTTGTATTATTGAACATATGCAAATATAATGTTTCTTGTCCAGACAATGCACCAATTCAATCACACATTAAGCCTCAATTTAAAACTCTTACCTGCCGTCGTACACAAAGTTGCCATTCTGTATCTGATTTTTGTAAGGATCAGTCCATAAATAAGGGGGTTGAGAACCGGGGGCATCATTAGAAATTGTATAGCCATGAAGTTCTTCAGACTTTGAGACACAGATGCTGATCCATACCTAGAGTACATTATGTCAAAAAGTAAAGCAGCTGTGACATTGAACAAACACAATAAATGTGGCACACATGTTTGTGTAAACTTTTTCCTGCTCTCTTTTGACTTTATAGCCGATTTTACCACCTGCGCATATGTACACACAATGAACAAAACATGACCACAATAAAAGCTAACAACAATTAACCCCGCTATGTTGTTTGCTATTGTTGAAGTGCAAGCAAGTTTAACAATTGACCAGTTCTCACAATAGAGCTTCTGAATGCGAGAGCCACATAATTTCAGCCTGGAAGTTAAGCTAAGAATCAAGACCTCACAGAGAATCGGAATAATCCAGGCCACACTCACAAGCAAAGTAGTTCTTCGTGCAGACATTATCAAGTGATACTCCAGTGGTCGACATATAGCCACATACCTGTCATAGGCCATTAGAGCTAAAATAGAAAAATCTATCGTTGCATAGGTGTATATTACAAAGACTTGCAAAAAACATCCAACATATGATATCACATGTTTATCAGACAGAAGATCAAAACAAAATTTAGGATAAAAGGCAACAGTACCATATAGTCCATTGATGCACAGGTTACACACTAAAATGTACATGGGCTCATGTAAGCCTTGATCCAAAATGATGGTTAAAGAAAGAGACACATTTACCACCAGAATCGCACAATAACACAGTAAAGTGAGGGAAAAAAGTGTGCCTCTGTAGTTAGTGGTGGCACTGAAGCCGGAAAGTGTAAACAGATCAATATTGGATGCATTAGTCATTTTTTCGCTAAACTTTCCAAACTAAAGTATGAAAGTCCAAACAGTGCTGAGAGACAGGGTGCAATGCTGTGAAAAGGTAAAATGCTCATCCTAAATCAGAAATACGTCCAATATATGTTGTCCACTGTGTTTACAATGCACTTCACCCAGTTGGGGATTCAGAGCTGAGAGAGACTCCCTCTCCACAAGAGTTGCATCACATGGAGGCAGACCACAGAAAAAGAAATGTCCTGGTGTATTATCAATGACCTTCTATATTATAATAGTATTAATATTAATAATAATAATAATAATAATAATAATAATAATAATAATAATAATAATAATAATAATAATAATATAAAACATTGTATATTGTTTATGACAAACAAATGCATTTTTTACATTCTTTCTCTGATGAAATCCAGATGCAACTTCACACTTTTTATTACAGTTTTTCTCAGTCTCTTTGGTACATTTCTCAGATCAGAATTTAAATTCTCAAAACTACTTGTTCAATCCTCACATCATTGCGTCACTTGCGTACATCAAAAAAGCAGTTTCTCATTTCTTTGAACAAGTTGCAAATGCTTTGGTACATCCATGCAAATGATTATGTACAATTATCTGCTGTTTCCTACATTATGAAGTGCTTACGTCATGTTGATCAAAATGTATTATAATGGGTCTCTGTTGAATAGTCTCAACCTCCACAACATTTAGGCATTATTTTATCCCATAAGTCTTCACATGCAGAATGGTTGAACATGTTGTCAGAGTATGTCAGTCATATTTCTGTACATTTCCATCAGACTTTCTTTCTAAATCTGTCCTGAATTGGTAAATTGCTCCCAGGTGAATCTTGACTTTCTCTAACAAAGGCCAAACAGACAGGAACATCAGGAGGTGTAGGAAGACTGCACTGCACTGTAATTCCTACAGCACTGCATGTACAGTTTCCCCTATGTTCACATTTCTACTTTTGTTTTTTTGTTTTTTCTTTGTGCTATGCAGTGCTATCTTCTTCTTTTTGTATTGCAATGACATGGTCTGTCAACAAATTAAAGTACAAACAGTAAAAGCGTAAATGTGAATCTTGTCCAGTCTCTTGCAATCAATCTCCCACAATACACTAAGGTGTAACTTACTATTTACAATAACTGTCTTTAAAACTGTAGCCATAGTTTACATCAGAGCGTCCCTCCAGAGTACACTGTTATATTGACAACATGACTCAGCAATTTGACTGTCTTACCTGTACACAGTGACTTGTCACTCTGATGGCACTGACATGTTCATTGACACAGATATTTACTTTTGAGAGATGAACTTAGGATTTTGAGTAAGATGCTAGCTTTTGCAGGTAATCCATGGTGTTTTCTATTTGTATGAATGTTTTTGAGAAATGCACTTACTGTTTTGCAAATGTCGAGGATGATTCGAGAAATGTACCAAAGCGACTGAGAAAAACTGTAAAAGCAAATGCAGTCATTTTCAGTGGCCAGATGACCTGAACAAGGTTTTACATCCTGAGGCTTGTTTTTAACCTTTGTATCATCCATGCCTGATAAAGCTGGTACAAGTATCCTCCACTAAACACACATCTTTTCTACAATTCTCACTCCTCCACATTTGAAAATGAATAACACCAACTGCTTGAAGCCAATATGCCTTTTCAGCTCAGGGTGAGACATGAAATTTCTGAAGCTAACTGCAGTACAGATGACTCACTCATTTTTACCAAGGGTTTATGTAGTAGAGGAGTGTATGAAGTATATTAAGTTGGGGCATAAGGGGTGCAAATTGATGGAAAAGTGCCGGCTCCTATGATAAATAGTGAATGAAACAGAATGCGGTGTCTTTTTCTGAGGCCCACCATGCAGAAAGCGCCCTTTGAACTTGTGGTTTCTATTTTGGTTGAAGAGAGTTTAAGAGATCATGACTCACATACTTTTAAGAAAATGATGCCTGCTTGCTTCTCTTCTAAGGTCCTCCTTGGAAACTAACAAGTTAAATTTATAGAAAAATGGGCCAAACAAGGAGCAGGTTCAGGAAATAAAGGTGTCATGTATTAAATTATGACCAAAAATATGAGAAGCATGTGAAAATGGTGAACTGGACTGCAAAAGTAAATTTGCACACCTTTAGGCTTATTAGAGACTGTCAATCATTTCATGCTACAAATTCTTTGATGCACTCTTTTTCATAAAGAATTCAGCCTACAATGATGAAGTACAAAACAGCAATTGAAATCATAGACAGGGAGCCGATAAGGTCACATAATTGCAATGTTAAAAAAATTTTAATGTTAAATTTGGATAATTTCAATACATTTACAAATTTTAAACTGACTTTTAAAATTGTATTTACATCCTTTTGCACGACAGTACCTGCATGTATGCATTTAAAAATATGCAGCAAACAGCTGAATATGGGCAAATAAAGCTAGCTGTTAGCCTTCCAAGATGTCTGCTCAATTTGAAAAAGAAAGATTGACACCAAACATAGAGATTTTATCAGTACATGGACTCCTAAGAATGTATTTCGGAAAGTTAAAGTTAAAGCTGTGTGATAAGTTTGTGGAGGACAGATCTCTGTGCTCAAGGTTTACAATTTGAATCGCCAGACTAAACATCCAGAGAAATAAAAGAACTTGTCAGATGCAGATTCACATGCTCGTCCAAAACTTTGCTGGCTAAGGCCATCCACACAGGTTTACGGCACATTTTTGCCACTCCCAATGATCAGGGGGGCATAAACCTGAACTCGAGCTTGTTGTAACCAATTATTTATACAGATAATCCTTAAGTTTGTGGTGTCAATATGATTATTTTACTGCTTCTGACTGCGTCGGACGCTCTCTGACCCGGGATCGTAGTATCGAACATTTTTACTATTACGATTCTAGGTCAGACCGCCTCCAACGGAATACCTGTGATAACCGATGAGAGCAGCAGTGTGACCAAGTAAATGGTAAATGGACTTGTACTTCCAGTATATAACACTTTTCTAGTCTGTCTGACTACTCAAAGTGCTTTTAAACACTACTCGTCGCATTCACCCATTCATACCCATTCACTCACTGATGGAAAAGGCTGCTATTTAGTAAGGGACCATTAGTATTAGCTAATCCCATTCGTACACACATACACACAGCTGAACAACAGCGGGAGCAATTTGGGGTTCATGTGACCGCAGGAGGTGGGATCGGACCGCCAACCTTGCGATTGATAGACAACCGACTCTTCCCACTGAGCCACAGCCGCCCCAAGTGTAACCAACTAGTTGCTGCATATTTTTTATAGATAACAAGCATGGCAGCAAGCCAAGTGAAATATCGAAAAAGAACATTAGCTTATTTTTTATCCATATTCTCTTCCTCATTTTTTGTTCTTTTGCTCTAAAATAGAACACATGCCAGGACATCCAGCAGATGCCGGTCACACTTGTCCACGCAATTTTCTGTGCAATCTTAAGTCTATGGAATCGTTACCAAATACATCACATCAAGTGTGTGGTCAAGTGGTCTTCAGGAAGCGTCTAAGTGTATTTGTTCAACGTATTGCAATGTTAAAATCGGTTGGAACTGACCTTGTGTGTAGTCTTCCATGGTTGTCCGTGGCCAGCCTAAGCTTCATAGGACTTTTTACTAAGCTTCAATCATCCAGGGATGAAGCAGTGGAGCCCAGCTTTGCAATAATCTACAAGATCACTAAAAATGGATGCAAATGTTGGACTTTTGAAGTGAATGTGAGACGTCATGCTGTTCCCGACGTACCAAATCACAACACAAGTACAGCGTGTCACAAGGGTCCAAATACCCTGACAGTCAGCAGAAATGGGCGAAAGTATGAAAACAAAACTTTGCACTGGCGGGTATGTGTTTTCGTTTTACATGCCAAACAAATTTTTTACCCGCCATTGGCACTTGGCGGGTGTTAATTTTACGCCATGCATGCAGTAAAGGGTTGTGGCCAGGAGACGAACCAGTGATCATTGCAACAAGGACTATAGCATTAACTGAAACCACTATAGGCCAACTGGCACCCCAAGTTGTGGAAGTCAAGAATGACTTCCATTATCTATTTCTAATGTTTAGTTGTATTTAAGGGGCTGGCAAAATAAGATTTTCTTCTCTCTGCTCATTTCCAGACATGGAATGTGCTTAAATTGTTAATTGTTTTTTTCTTTTTTATTGTAAACTTTTTACATTTCCATGAATGGAACAAATAAATAAAAGTTGAATTAAAGAAAGCCTAACTGGGCTAGACACAAATCATGAGGGACACAGTGCAGCAAACATGACAGAGAAATCCCAAATAGATTATTTAATTCTCTCAGGGGATTTTTTTTTTCTTGACCTCTTCTTGTACTTTAGCTGCTCCTTCTTAATGAAGAGGGAGTTGTTTGCTAGTCCCAGAGCATTACACCAACAAATGATTGATGTCCTGGGGATACAGGCGTAAACTGGACTTAGGACCCAGAGGCCTAATCATCCTGTTTACTTTGTATTTTTGTATCTTAGTGACCTTGCATCATAGAGATAGTTACATCAGTGAATTTGAACTGTTTCATCAATAACACGTTGACCTCCTTTGTGTCAACTGAATACATCAGATTGCCTCATATTAAAACATGTTTTTTCCCCTTAGTCAGCAGATATTTTACTGATTTGTTTGTGTTGCACATTAATATTTTCATTGATGTACAAAAAAAATTAACCCTCATTGAGCCAAGTGCCATACCCTCAATCTGTATGCATGCTATTTTTTCTCTAATATGTTATCTCTTGGAAACTTTTACAAATCTAATAAATAAACTTTGGGAGTTAAGTCTGGGCTATTAATATGCATTAATATAATCAATATGCAGTAACTCCTTAACCAAATCCTAACACTGCATCTGCTGCTTTGGTTTTGAACATATTTTAACCGTCTCTCAGGACAACAAAGTAAATGGCTTGCATTTGATACACCATATTTCCAAGCATAAATCATTGTGCCAAATCATAAAGACAGTGGTTGAAGTCAGAGATCAGTGTAGGCCAATGGGATATATACTTATAGTGGTGGCCAAAATTATGAGAACACCTGATATATCTGAATATATTGACCTTTTTTTTAATTTCATGTCCTAATGTTCATGAAACATGCAGATGGTTGCTCTGAGCATGGCATATATCAGATGAAGTGAGTCCTACTGTTTTTGTCCAATTTTAACTGTAATATTTGGAATGTCCACCTTTTGCAGCAAATACAGCAGCACATCTCTCTGACATAGTATTAATATATTTCTTGAGAACTTCAACACGTATGCTATCCCATGTCATCTACAACTCAAGCCAAAGGCTTTCCTTTAAATGTAAAATAGATCTGAATTTATACCAATTGGTGGTGTGGCCTCAGTGACAAAACCCTGATGCTACCAATCACTTAATGAGCAGGATAGGCCTTGTACATTCAAAAGAATCACACAACTGTGTCTAGGAGATGGAGTTTCCATTCCCCCTTGAAGAGTTGGTGATGTCTGTCCTCACCAGCATGTGATGCCCCTGCAGGCATCATAAGCAATGCTAACGGTAAGGTGAATGGCTCTCTTCTCAGCGCACTAATGTTCAGGCCCTTCCAGGAACAATACCAGCCCCTGCTGGTGCTCCTGCCTTTTGGCACTGCACCCATTTATGTCACCGAAACTACCTTGCATCGCTTGAAGTTGCCTCCTGTGTCATTCCCAAATTGGAATTTAGAAGAAAGCAACCCAGACATCAATGATTACGAGCCCATCACTTACGATGATAGCTTGTCATACCTTTGCAGGGTTCCCACTCTTTTCCAGAGATCATTTTCCAGGACATTTCCAGGACATTTTCATTGATGATCAAGCTGGTATGACCGTCTAAATTTAGTTCCTAATTTAGTTCCTAAATAGTCTAATATGTTCCTCTCAGTGGAAGTCTACATTGAAAGACATGTAGTCTATGGCTATCCATGAAATCATCTCTTACATACTAAAAATGATGGCAAATTGATAATAGAATAGCCAGGGACCCCTTACAGGTGAGAAAATTGTCCATGGCCCCCTCATAATTGTAACACAGATTAAGCACAGTAGTGATGTGTCATGATCAAAAGCTGCGGCTCTTGGTTCTGGTTCGGTTTACCTGAGTTGGTTCTGGTTCTGTTTGCTTGAGTTTGGTTCTGGTTAGGTTCTGGTTCTGTTCTGGTAAGGTTCTGGTAAGGTTCTGTTCTGGTTCGATTCTGGTTCACGTCTGGTTCGGTTCTGGTACGGTTCTGGTTCGGTTCTGATTCGGTTGTGGTTCGGTTCTTGTTCGGTTCTGCTTCAGTTCTGGTTCGGTTCGGTTCCAATTCGGTTCCGGTTCGGTTCTGGTTCGGTTCTGGTTAAAGTCTGGTTCGGTTCTGGTATGGTTCTGGTACGGTTCTGGTTCGGTTCGGTTCGGTTCCGGTTCTGGTTCAGTTCTGGTTCGGTTCTGGTTCGGTTCTGGTTCGGTTCTGGTAAGGTTCTGGTAAGGTTCTGTTCGGTTCTGGTTCGGTTCTGGTATGGTTCTGGTACGGTTCTGGTTCGGTTCCGGTTCGGTTCTGGTTCAGTTCTGGTTCGGTTCTGGTTCGGGTCTGGTAAGGTTCTGGTAAGGTTCTGTTCGGTTCTGGTTCAGTTCTGGTACGTTTCTGGTTCGTTTCTGGTTCGGTTCTGGTTCGGGTCTGGTTCGGTTCTGGGTCGGTTCTGGTTCAGTTCTATTAGGGTTCTGGTTTGGTTCTGGTTTGGTTCTGGTTTGGTTCTGGTTGAGTCTGTTTCTGGTTCTGTTTGCATGAGTTTGGTTCTAGTTCTGTATGCTTAAGTTTAGATCTGGTTCTAAACCTAACCCTAACCCTAATCCCAACCCTAACCCTAATCCTAACCCTAACCCTAACCCTAACCCTAACCCTAACCATAACCCTAATCCTAACCCTAACCCTAACCCTAACCCTAATCCCAACCCTAACCCTAACCCTAATCCTAACCCTAATCCTAACCCTAACCCTAATCCTAACCCTAATCCTAACCCTAACCCTAATCCTAACCCTAACCCTAATCCTAACCCTAATCCTAACCCTAACCCTAATCCTAACCCTAATCCTAACCCTAACCCTAACCCTAATCCTAACCCTAACCCTAATCCTAACCCTAACCCTAACCCTAATCCCAACCCTAACCCTAACCCTAATCCTAACCCTAATCCTAACCCTAACCCTAACCCTAATCCTAATCATAATCCTAACCCTTATCCTAACCCTAACCCTAATCCTAACCCTAACACTAACCCTAATCCTAATCCCTAACCCTAACCCTAACCCTAATCCTAACACTAACCCTAATCCTAACCCTAACCCTAACCCTAATTCCAACCCTAATCCTAATCCTAACCCTAACCCTAACCCTAACCCTAATCCTAACCCTAATCCTAACCCTAACCCTAACCCTAATCCTAACCCTAACCCTAATCCTAACCCTAACCCTAATCCCAACCCTAACCCTAATCCTAACCCTAACCCTAACCCTAACCCTAACCCTAATCCCAACCCTAACCCTAATCCTAACCCTAACCCTAACCCTAACCCTAATCCCAACCCTAATCCTAACCCTAACCCTAATCCTAACCCTAACCCTAATCCTAACCCTAACCCTAACCCTTATCCTAACCCTAACCCTAATCCTAACCGTAACCCTAACCCTAATCCTAACCCTTATCCTAACCCTAACCCTAACCCTAATCCCAACCCTAACCCTAATCCTAACCCTAACCCTAATCATAACCCTAACCCTAACCCTAACCCTAACCATAACCCTAATCCTAATCCTAACCCTAACCCTAACCCTAATCCCAACCCTAACCCTAACCCTAATCCCAACCCTAACCCTAATCCTTACCCTAATCATAACCCTAACCCTAATCAAAATCCTAACCCTAACCCTAATCCTAACCCTAATCCTAACCCTAACCCTAATCCTAATCCTAACCCTAATCATAACCCTAACCCTAACCCTAATCCTAACCCTAACCCTAACCCTAACCCTAATCCTAACCCTAACCCTAATCCTAACCCTAATCCTAACCCTAACCCTAATCATAACCCTAACCCTAATCCTAACCCTAACCCTAATCATAATCCTAACCCTAATCCTAATCATAACCCTAACCCTAACCCTAATCCCAACCCTAACCCTAATCCTAACCCTAACCCTAATCATAACCCTAACCCTAACCCTAATCCCAACCCTAACCCTAATCATAACCCTAACCCTAACCCTAATCCTAACCCTAATCCTAACCCTAATCATAACCCTAACCCTAACCCTAATCCTAACCCTAATCCTAACCCTAATCAAAACCCTAATCCTAATCCTAACCCTAACCCTAATCATAACCCTAGGATTAGGGTGAGAATGATTTTGTAACAGAAGAAATGCACACAATTGGGCATTATAAGGCTTCTCATAAAAACACTGTACGTAAAAGGGTTTTCAACACAAACTATTATTTTTTGCAAAATTAAGGTAAAATATATGGCTACAAAAGATCCTACATTAAGAGCCGTTTGAGAGTCGAAAGAGCCGTCTCTCTGAAAAGAGCCCAACTTCCCATCACCAAAGCACATGCTTACTACCATTTGCACTCTTAGTTGCCCTTGGAACTATTTGTATTGTAAAACGTATCAATGTAAATACTTCAGACCTGTACCATAGTGATAAACAGATAACACTTCAATTTGAATCAAGTAAATACAACTTGTATACTGTAAAACAGAGGGTCATTTCATTCCTTGTGGACTCAACATGACAACATTTATACTTTTCAAGTAATTGATCTTAAACGCTTTCAGAAAATTAACAGTAACAAGACTCACATATCCCTTCGAGCCACCAAATGGTATCATAACAATGGTGTATATGCTGTTTTTAATGACACAGCACAATTTTATAATTTATTAGAAATGTATTCAAATTATTTCACAGACCCCCACGCTATGATTCACAGACCCCCAGGGGTTCCAGGACCCCACTTTGAGAACAACTGAGCTAGACTACGGTAATTGAGCCAAATGTACCATAAAACATAAACAATATACCCCCGTTTTCTGTGAATGCATGATTATGAAGTGAAGGAGAAAAGATGTGAAAAAAGTTGTGCAGTGTCGCTGTCTTTTCCAGCACAGCGTGGACTCAACTTTCAATGAATGGGGATGTGTTTTGTTAATAGGGTCAGGTCAAACGCAGCCATGTTGGAATAATTTTCCAGGACTATATGTGATCTTCCGGGACATTTGACTTTTTCTCCCATTTTCCAGGTTTTTTCCAGTACTGGAAAACTGGTCAACTGATTTCCAGGTTTTCCAGGTTTTCCAGGACGCGTGAGAACCCTGCCTTTGGCTTGGTCAACATGTTGCACCTTAAGGGGTCAGGGATTTCTTAAGTCCCCTGATATCTGCCAATTATCTGTCCCTACTTCTCTAATGGCTTTCTTGCCAAGGCAGGTTAGGACCACTCTGGGCAGTGCGTTGTTCTGATTGGGCTCTGACACAATAGACCAAACAGCAAACCTTGTTACCCATGGCTTTGCTTGTACACTGTGTACACATATACACACAGTTGGTCGTCAAAATGACCTATCTGTTGGAAAGCATCCCTTAGCTGTCCAACCTAACGACTCTGTCATCCACACATCCCAGACTTACCTGCAGATGCTAAGGGTGACTCACACTGCTTACCACCTGCTCAGGGTCAGTAAGAGGAGGCACAGTAAGTGAGTAGGCTAATTGACAACCCTATCCTTATGCCCCCTCCCCTTCGCTCTCTCTGAATACTAGTCCTTACCTGGCTGGGGTCCTTGAACTGGAGTTACAGGTGATTTGCCCCCCCAAAAGATAGTGGCAAAATCAACCATCCTCCACCAGCAACTACACTCCACAGAAAGCTCAAGGAGAGGCGCCTGTCTTGACATACTAAACTCCCCCTGCATGCTCTAGTTGCCAATTTCCCTGAGTTTGATGAGAACTCTTATTTTTAAACTCAGACTGGAAGTGAAGGTGGTTCTTCTGACACCACTTCTTGAACTCAGAGCTACTGCTGTGCCTGACAGCTGACAGCTGCTTGCACCAGTAGAACTCCTATAGGAAAGTTCTAGAAGCGTTCTTACTTGTGTAGAAGAAAAGATGTCAAAGAACTTTCATTGAGTCGGTCAACTATGGTAGGGGACCGTACTACAGCATGTTGGCAGATCTGATGGCTGTCTGATACTCCTTTACATGAGTCGGAGATAGGATGCCATGTTACTTTGCTGGGAGACGCCTGAAGACCATCTCCCTTTCAAGTAACAGGTTTATGAGTAACAGGTTTGTGTGTTACACACTATAGTCTCGTTCCTAGGCTCTCACATCTCCAACCAAGCGAAAATCAATGAATCAGCAAGTCCATGTGCACCTGGTCTTTGAAGTCTCTAGAAGCAGTGTGTGAGGTAGAACCTTCATTCATCAGGCCCATCTCCTTTGGAATCATCTATCAGTCAGGGTCCCTCTGTCAACTCGATCTGTCCGCCTGTCACTAACTATAAGTCTTCATGTCCCATTAAAGATACTAACCATAGATCTTCTGTTACTCTGGGGCAGCACACTGGGTACGTTGCCAAGCAAAGCAGCTGAGGCAGCCATGCCCTGAACCTGTCAGAACCTGGTAGTGGATAGCTGCCATTGATAAGTCATTGAGCTTGCTACCCAGTCAAAACACAAATATGTCTGATGTTTGAAAATATGAGTCCAATGCAGAAGTGCTAAAAACTGCAGTTCATCGAGGATCTGCTTGAGGGTGGCTCCGGAAGTACCGGAAACCACATACACACCAATTCAAAAAAGACGATCTTTACAGCAGAGATAAACATGTTTACAGCCTGGTACAAAAGACAAGTGTAGTCTGGATAGCTCATTTCTCGTTCAGCACACACTCTACGGGGGGTGAGTTTTTTCTAACAAGGCAATTTCAAAGATATTGAGATTCCGAGTCTTCCAATGACTTGATTGACAGGCAGGAACACTGTAGCTGTTGGCTAGGAGGCTCAAAGCCTGCCTCTTTGCGTCACAATCGCTCGACAGCAGCAATATGGCTGCCGCCGCCGATTGGCCTCAAAACAACGCTTCAGAAACAGATGTGTGATGTCATGGATCCTAAGTCCATATTTTATACAGTCTATGATTTCACTCAGAGGAGGGTTACTTTGTTGTTTGCTCAAGTTATCTTTACTATCTTCAAGTGCCTGTATCTGGTTTACTTCTCTATTTGTTATGTATACTGTATATTACAAACCCAGGTATACAATAAGTATTAGCTATGGCTCCCTATGCAGACTGGCAACGCTGTTGTGCGTGTCCATGTCCATGTGTGTTTGCAATACTGAAATTGGACATGTAGATTTTGGCAGAGTGGCAACTTTGAAAATAGATCTGGGTTCAAAAAAAGTTTGGGCACTCCTTCTGTAGATGCATAGATACAGATTTGGGTCAAACAATGGTCTAATGGTAGTGAGGTCAGTTAGTCTGTTACTTACTTCTGAGAACTTTTTTCAATTGTCTCCAGATGGCGATATGGTTTTGCTCCACCCAGACTAGACTACTACTTAACGTCTTCGGTTGCTCTAGCACAGCTGCTTGACTCACTACTGGAAACAAAAAGCTGTGATCGCACAACCCATGTTATTTGTATTAATATTTGAATTGACCTCATAATTGTATAGCCCTCTTGAAAGGCTTTTTATTTCTTGTTGCCTTCCATTTGAAGACAAAATGCAATCCTAACAATGCAAGTAATCAAATATCAGGGTGAAGACTAAATTTTAACTTAATTCTGAATAAGGTCAGCTTAATATATGCATGCATTAATTTTTATTCAAGTTTATGTATTATTGCTCATTGTTTTTCTTTGAATACTTATACCTCCATCATTTGAAACTGCATTGACCCTTACCAAATGACATGAGAGGAAGAAATCAGATTTCAGTAATCAGTATTCAGATATTGTTTTCTGTATGCACCTTTATTTCATAATCCAAATAAGCAATGTTTTATTCATTAATGTCCACAGTTTTTTCAGCTGGTTGTTTTCCTCAGTGCAGTGAAACTCTTGTGTAGTAGGATCTGTCTTCGAGCATTTGCTCAGTTGTTTGAGATAAAGCATAGACAAAGTCAGCAAATTTTGGAAAATAGAATTAAAACCTGTGTTCCTTTCTCCTCAATTTTTTTCCCTACCCAGCACTTTCTGTATGTTTAAACCAGCCATGGAAGAAGAATCAATTTTCCTGCGAAAAACTAATATTGTAGGTGAAGTATTGAACTGAGGTGATATTTAAAGGGATAATAGACAAGGCTTACACTGAATATGTTTTGCTTCTAACCTCTTTGTTTGCCGTAGGTGCAGTTAAATCACATATGAAAGAAATGGAGAACACAACTGAGATTTGGACTTTTGTGCTGGGTGCCTATGGTAACATTGGAGAGTTAAAATATCTGTATTTCAGCATAACACTGTTATGGTACCTCTCAATATGTACAGCAAACACAATCCTTATTGTTGTTATTTATGTTGACAGAAAGCTGCATGAACCAATGTATATATTACTATGTAATTTATCTGTAAACGAAATAGTTGGAAGCACATCATTGTATCCTCTGTTGCTCTCTCAAATGTTTTTAGATACCCATGAAGTGACCCTGCCATGGTGTTTTTTTCAGATGTGTTGTATCTACACATCTGCATCTGTTGAGTTTTGCAGTTTAGCAGCTATGGCCTATGACAGGCATGTCTCAATCTGCTATCCTTTAAGCTACAATGTCATAATGAACACAGGTAGAGTGGTAATGATCATTGTGGTTATATGGATGTATTCAATTTTTAGTTTTCTATTCTCGTTTTCATTCATTATCCGTTTGAAATTTTGTGGACGTATCATTGACAAAGTGTTTTGTGACCACCACTTGGTGATAAAACTTGCATGTTCAGTTTCAACTAGTAGTGACATATCTGACCTGATTTTTGCTTTTGTGACTATTGTTATACCTTTTAGTCTAATTTCAATCTCTTACATGAAGATTTTGGCTGTTTGTCTTAGTACCTCTCAAGAAAACAAGCAAAAAGCCATAAACACCTGCACACCACAGATTGTCTCAGTGTCAAACTTGTTCATTGGCTGCATTTTCCATTTTGTTGATTCCAGGTTTAAAGTTGCTCAAGTGCCAGGTAAATTGCGTATCATTTTTTCTGTGTATCTCCTTGTTTGCCAACCAGTTGTCACCCCTTTCATGTATGGATTTAAGCTGCCAAAAATAAGGCAGTCATGCAAAAGGTTTCTTGTTCATAGAAAACAATTACTTTTCTAATTTTGCAAGAGTGTTTAAAGCAACATTGACTTTCTTTGCTTTAAACTGAGACAACAGATATGGTTTAAAATCTGTATTAAAAAATAATTATGAGCTATACATACAGTAATCTTCTGTTATTTGGACTATGTACTTTAAATGGACAAAAACTCAAGATATTTCTGGCAGTTTGAGCTTGCATTTTTAATCTGTCTTTAGAAATCAACTAATCTCATTAGAGGGTGCAGTCAGATATGTAAATGGTAGCACAAAAGAATGCTGAATAAGGCCACCAAGAAAAGAAGAGACAATGACAATGTGAGAAAAGTAAAAAACAAAATTGAAGCAAAATAGTGTGGTACACTTTTGGACAAAACTAACACTAATTATTTTTATTTAGATATATGATAGGATACATGCTGAGTGTTATTTGTGTAATTAAGTATATCAACAAGCAATGTTTTGTATCATTTGGAAATCATTTTTTACAAAACAATGCCCCGTATTTCAGACAAAGGAAAATGCTTGGACAAATGTGGTTCAAATGTGTTTTTAATAAACTTTACAAATGTTTGTTCCAGTTACAACAATGAATGACAACTCTCTCTCTCTCATCCCCATTCTGGGATACTTAGCACACCACACTAGGCTAGCAGCACCACATTTTAACAGCTGTCTCCCTCATTGTGTCATAATCAAGCGGCAACCTCCGGTCTCAAAATATGAGTCCAATGCGGAAGTGCTACAAAAGGCAATTCTCCTCTAGGCTGGCTCCGGAAGTACCGGAAGTCACATACACATGAATGGGAAAAAGCCAATCTTTACAGAAGAAATAAACATGTTTACAGCCTGGTACAAAAGACAAGTGTAGTCTGGATAGCTCATTTCTTGATCAGCACACACTGTACGGGGGATTCTTTTTTTTCTAACGCTGCAATTTTCGAAGATATTGAGATTATGAGTCTTCCAATGAGAGGCACAGCTGCCTGCGGGAACACTGTAGCTGTTGGCTCGGAGGCTCAAAGCCCGCCTCTCTACGTCAAAATCGCTCGACAGCAGCAATATGGCTGCCACCAACGATTGGCCTCAAAACAGCTCTTCAGATCCTACGTCCATATTCTATACAGTCTATGGTCATTATCAGTCATTTATGGGGAGCTGGTTTCATTGAAATGACTCCTCAATCACTCAAACCAATGTGAGGGATGTTAGGCAGACTAACAGATCCGTATTTGGTCCATCTTTGCCCCACCACAGCTTCGGAGCTTGACTCTAGGCATTGTGTGTGCTTCCACTGGCTCCACTGGATTGTGTTTCTGCTTGGTCTCAGTGCTGGCAATCAGAAGCCCTCACTAGCAGATAGCAAAACTTCTATTTTTGTTAGATGCCGAAGCATAGTGCATCAATCAGCACAGAACAGATTTAGCGGGACAGGAAGTTAGGCTCCTAAACGGTGTTAAAACACCCAGTTTATTTCCACAAAAAACACTCTGTGTTGACGCCAGATTGTATTAGACTTAACTACATGCAAACTGTCATACAAGCGGAGCCAGGCCTTGAGTCAACAGGTCATAGATTTGCTTGCTAACATGAGCCAGTTATCCAACAAAAAAATGACTTGTAGGTTGACTTGGAGCAGCGAGTAGTTCAGATGCCTCATTGAATGAGCATATTCCTCAGACACCTCTTACATCCAAGAAAGCACAGAAGTTTACAATCTTGTGAGTCAGCACATGTATGAGCTGGGCCTTAACCCCTCTGATGACCAGTGTTTATGGGTAAAACTGAAGGTTCAGGGATGAGAAGGACACATTATCCTGATTTGACAAACTGGACAAAGTTCTCAGGACTAAGCCAGTTGTTGAACCAGTAGATGTTGGGAAGTCCCATGATATTGCTATGCCTAGCTTGAGCTCTTCTACTGATGTTGAATGGATAAGACAATGAGTCTCCATGGCCATCATCACTGTCAATCCACTGCCATGCTATCTCCAGTGCCATTATCAGCTTTACTGAATGCTAGTCCAAGCCTGATTCAGTCCCAATTATAAGCTTTATCAAAAAGGAAAATTTTAAGCCTTGTCTTAAAAGCTTCTTGTACCCTGACTGGCAGATGATTTCAAAGTAGAAGGTTCCTGATAACTGTATGCTCTACCCCCCCCTACTTTTAGAGACTCCCAGTGCCACAAGCCAGCCTTTTTACTGGGAACATAGTGTTTCAGAAAGTTGTGTTTAAGCAATCGGACAAACCAGACACGATTTAACCCATTCCTTATTTTCCTCATAGGAACCACTTCAAATAAAGAGGAAAGAAATGAAAAGAAGAGGAGGCTTAACATACCTATCACTCCTAACACAGGGTCCCTGTACACATGAAATAGGGGAGAACGGGGTTGGCTGTCACACGAGTTGGTTGGCACACTCGTTATATCTCGCCACAACAGGGCACTGTCTTTCAAATTGGGGTCTGGACATTTCCAGAATTAGGATCAGAGCTCATCTACATAGTCTTCTCTGGAGTAAGACAGCTGAACTTGAGGTGAGAGTGCTTTTTGTGTTTTTCATGTCTAATTGTAAATATTCAGTTCCTCAGTATTTTTCTTCTAGGCTTTTAAACGATGGGTTTATAACAAAACAAGTGTTACCCTTACAAAGTGTGAGGGGAAAGCTATAGTTCAGATTTTTATTAGCTAGCTTAGTAGGTTTTAGATGGTTGTTAGCCTTGATGCTAGCAAAAAATTCCAGTTGGGGTTGATCTTCACATTCTCTTTGGAGTTGGTTGTCACATGTAACAACCAACCCCTATGTTGGCAAAATCATGCATGGTGAAATTAGTTGAATTGCGCAGACCCTACATTTGCCATCACTGTAACTCAGACAGTGACTGCATGTAGCCTAGTTGAGTCGGCCATTATTGTTCAGCCTATTTGTTTTGTTCTTTATGTTGTTATATAGGCTGGCCTAAAGATGTGTTTCCTGTTCATGGTCCTTGCTCATTTTATGTTAAAATGCATTAACTTATGTAGGCCTATCACTTGTCAGTGCAATTAAACTTTCAAATTTGGTTCCGCCTTCTTGCCTTTTTTAAGATTTTTCCAATTGAATTACCATTGTGACAACCAACCCCATAGTGTGTGACAACCAACCCCATAGTGTGTGACAACCAACCCCATAGTGTGTGACAACCAACCCCATAGTGTGTGACAACTATCCCCGTGATGGGGTTGGTTGTCACAATGTGTCAGAGTGTCTTTGATAGTTAATTGCCTCTTTTTTACAATGAGTTGGAAAATAAGAGGGATACACATTTCAAGCCAACACCTTAAGCTTCAATTTAATGAAGGAATGACTATTGAAAGATGTTTTGATAATGAGCAATCATCAAAACAGTAAAAAAGTGTGACAACCAACCCCATTCTCCCCTACATGGCTGAATAGAGAGAGGGTCTTGATACATAGAGTGAAGACACTATCTCTCAACCATGTTTAATGCTTATATGAGACCCACGCATGGTCGACATAATGGTGTGTCTCTAAGAAATATCCACCTTAACTGTCATTATATGTATCTCTTTTAGTCAGTAGTTAATCATTTTCATTTTGCAATTGTTTTAAACAAATTTCATTATTTTGCATTTGTCAAGGGGCAACAGGGAAATCCTTAGCTTTTTGTGAAGCTATTACACTCATACTAGATGTGTAATGTCAAATCATCAACCTCACTGAAAAAACAGGGAAGCTCTCATTTCCCTGGGCCTTTACATCAAGAAACTAACAACAGCAGCTATCCATCAGTGTACAGGGAGATTTCTGCTAGTCCCAAAGCGTTTAATGATGTCCAAGGCTGTCAAGGGATAAAGTGGACTAATGATGCTCCTGATGCTTTTGTTATGTTTACTTGGTATTTCTGTCTCCAGGACATTGCAACACAACAAACTGAAGTTACATCAGTCAGTTTATATGACCTTATCAATGAAAGTTAAGACATCTTATCTAGGGCCTTATCTTACATCTGACGCAAACTGCCCTGATGCAAGTAGCAGTGTCTTTGTTTTTTTCCCACCTGACACTGATGGCCAGTGCCCATGATATGTAAATATGTAATTTTCACCCCACCAAAGGCAATGGTTTTATAGCTCAGAAAATTTTCATTATAGTTTTTCTCAATTGTTTACACACAATTATTGGTACTTGAGACACAATGACCAAAACTTGTAACCCATGCATCAACCCCCTGAACCAATTCTGCTAAACGACAAGCACAATTCCTGCTTTACACTCAAACTGCAGATCTAAAACACACTTTTTTCAAAACACTACACACAATTCTCTGCATTTGGCACAATTTTCATGAAGAAAATCTCTTGTTTTCACAAGGAACACCCAGTCATTCAAAATCTAAAGTTAATTAATTGCCCTACTATACACACTGACTTATCACACAGGCAAACACCTGTCACACAGTTTTACAATTAGCTATCAGAACTATATTTCCCCCACTGCTTGGCCAGGGAAAACATTGCTTGTGATGTGAATGAGGTGCTGTGGCTAGGCCGCAACAGAAGAGAGGATGCAGCATAATATTTATTTTTTTACTGTAACTGTATACAGTAAATTATTCTGTTGTTTTGTATGTAGACCACTGTGTGTGCAACTGTTCTGGAGAAGAAGTGTTCTCCATTCATCATAGTGTTTTACATTGAGCACATCAGTGTTCAACTGGTTCTTATAAACGTCTATTCATATGGTGGTTTGTGTGTGTCATTTGAAAACAAAATACTATTTTGAGAAGAAATAACATTGTTTTAAATGCAAAGTTTCATTATGCAGGAGAACTGAGGGGTTTTGCCCATTGTGTGTGTGTTTTTTTGATTTGTGTGTAGAGTTCTGAGAGTATGAGGCATGCTTTCAGAAAATGTGTGTAAACCACCGAGAAAAACTGTAAAAACTACTAAAGAGTGGCACTGGTGGCCTAGAGGTCTAAGCACCCCACATACAGAGGCTGCAGTCCTCGTCGCAGGGGTCACCGGTTCGATTCCCAGCTGTGACCATTTCCTGCATGTCTTCCCCTGCTCTCTACTCTCCACATTTCCTGTCTCTCTTCAGCTGTCCTGTCGAATACAAGTGAAAAAGCCCCAAAAAATATAACTTAAAAAAAAAAACTTCTAAAGAAGAATGATACAGGCCCAGTCCTTTTGAGTAAGCAGATTCCCTTTTTCTTGACATTCCGAAATCAGCTTGCTGCTTAAGACAGAGATTGGTGAAGCTGTGTGATGGCCCAGATATGACCGGAGTCAAATTCTTTGTATTCTTGAGATACATTGTGATTAAAGTTCTTTCTGATTCTGATTCTTTCTGATTCTGATTAGTTCTCATTTTAATGTGCATGTTAATTGATTATTAGACCATGCATTCGGGTGACAAGTTATTAAATAACATCAGGTGGTGGGAAATATTTGCGATCTCTCTTTTGTGCCTCTACCTATCTGCCCTCTTCCATAATCAATCAACATCACGTTACGCATGTATTCAAGTAAATTCTCTCTCCCTCCCTCCCTCCCTCCCTCCTCTGTGTGTGTGTGTGTGTGTGTGTGTGTGTGTGCGTGCGTGCGTGCGTGCGTGCGTGCGTGTGTGTGTGCAAATGAGACCCGTGTAGATTGTGCCAATCAGACCAGTGACATATGGAGGAAAAAATAAATAAATGCACTACAACACCAGACCAGTAGAGGGCAGTAAGTCAAAGATGGAGGCCATTCATCACAGATGACACCACAGAAGAAGAAGGACCAGCAGGTATTACAACCATAGACACATAGACATATAAGACATATAAAGAATATGTCTATGGTTGATACCTTTGGGGGCTTAAAGACCCAAGAACTCTTGGTCGAAATGCACCTTAAGGCATTTTTCCACCGCAGGAACTTTACCCCGGAACTAGAGACTTTACCCCTGAGCTACATGCCTTTTGACCGGAGGAACCAGGGTCTAAATTTAGTTCAGGGGTAGATAATCTCCCCCCTGCTTGGGGAGTAGTACTTTTCATAGGTCCTTGGACTTTCGGATGAACATAACAGTGTTTGTGGGGTTTACATAGTTGTTGAAACACAGAGGGAGTTCCTGGGAATGCATACTATTTAGTTTATAATTAAGATTTCAATATATTATTTAATATATATATTTTTATATTTCACTGGCCTGATTTGAACAATCTACCCAGGACTTCAGCCTGCAGTCGAAACGCAGACAACAATGGGGGCACAAGAACCTTTTAAAGTGCATTTCGACCAAGAGTTCAGGTTCAGTTCAGGGGTAAAGTCCCTAGTTCAGGGGTAAAGTTCCTGCGGTGGAAAGATGCCTTTAGTTCCGGGGAAAGTAGTTCTGGGGGCTAAAAGACCCCGGAACTCTTGGTCAAAATGCACCTTAAGTCTGATTTATCAAAAACACCAAAACAAACTGGTTGTATGATTTTCTCTCTTTACAATGGTGATTCCTTGTTTCCAAGCAACTTGTGATGAATCATTGATGTGCCCAATTCCATTTTCATTCCATGTGGGACTCAAGCACAACATGTATAATGTCAGTTACGTCTGTAAGGATTAAGGGATTAGCCTTTGGGTGGAGACTGAGATCTGGCCATAAAGTTAAGTGAAGGCTTTTGCTTTGTTCAGTTTGGAGGGCAGACAAAGCCATCAGGAGGCTTCCATATCTGTAAGACACCAGTTATATTTGCATATGTGTAAAATGAGAACTTCAATTAATATCCACTCATGCTTAATGTTTTTTTTGGATTACTGATATTTACATCTTGACATTTTTCCTAATGACTAAAAGCAGCTTTCTTATTCTGACTATAATGTGTAACACACTTGTGCTGTTACACACTTGTTTGCAGTGACCCATGTCTGTGAGATTTTGCTTGTTAGATAAATACATGAGGTAACTTAGGAGAAACTTCTTTGTGGACATTTGTTTCTATCATCTTGGATTTTTCTAGTAGCCAAGAATAATCTCTCAATTTGTCTGCCAGCCCTTCATCAATATTTTTAAAAAATCTGGAATTAGGCGTCATGAAAGAGGATAATTGACAACATTTTAACTGAATTGTTTTGGTTGCTAATTTATGTTTCACTCTGAGGCATGGAAAAAATGGAAAACTCCACTGAAATATGGTCTTTCGTGCTGGCTGCATATGGCAACATTGGAGAGTTAAAATATCTGTATTTCATCATTGTGCTGTTATGGTACCTCTTTATATGTATTGCAAATATACTTCTTATTGTGGTTATCTATGTGGACAGACGGTTGCATGAACCAATGTATATACTATTGTGTAATTTATTTGTGAATGAAATTGCTGGCAGCACATCATTGTACCCTCTTATGCTTTCACAGATGTTTTCAGATACACATGAAGTGATGTTGCCTTGGTGTTTTCTGCAGATGTCCTACCTCTACATATCTGCATCTGTGGAGTTTTGTAATCTGGCAGCCATGGCCTATGATAGATATGTTGCTATCTGTCATCCCTTACACTACAATGTCATAATGAACACAGGGAGAGTGTTTGTGATCATTCTTGTCATATGGTTGTATTCATTTTTTAACTTAATAATCACATTTTCATTCACCTTCCGTATGAAATTTTGTGGAAATGTCATTAACAAAGTGTTTTGTGACTTCCACTTAATAATTCAGCATGCATGTTCAGAATCATTATTTAACAGCATTTCTGACCTGATCTTTGCCTTTATGACTGTTGTTATACCTTTCAGTCTCACTGCAGTCTCTTACATTAAGATTTTGTCTGTTTGTCTGGATACCTCTAAGGAAAACAGGCAAAAAGCTATAACCACCTGCACTCCGCAGATTGTCTCACTGTCAAACATGTTCATTGGCTGCATTTTCCATTTTGTTGATTCTCGGTTTGTTGTGGCCTTCATACCAGATAAAGTGCGCGTTGTTTTATCAGTGTATTTACTCATTTGTCAACCAATTGTCACCCCCTTTATTTATGGATTCAAGCTACCTAAGATAAAAGATTCATGTAAAGGATTTGTGTTTGACAGAAATTATAGATGTATTATCTAAAAGAAAACATGGTTTTATTATTATTATTATTATTATTATTATTATTGTTTTTATCATGACTGCCATCGTAAAAAATATACTGTATATATTATTATTTTTATATTTGTCCTTATGTTGCATGTCCTGTAAAATTACTTATAAATACCACTTGTCTTTTCAGTGTAGAAATGACTTTTAGACTTTGGACTTTATTGTCCCCTTGGGGAAATTCTTTTCCACAGCACCTTTCTGCATTTCCACAGACATAGACAATAACAAGAACATACACTGTAAACTCAAAAAAACTATCCACAAAGACATCAACACTCAGACAGAGTTGTATAATTCAGCGAGGCCTTTTGTTCAGGCTCGCTATTACAGCAGGGATCAGGCTCTTGCTGAGGCGAGCCCTACTGTACCTCAATGCTCTGTACCTGCGTCCTGAAGGGAGTGGGATGAGGTGGGTGTTGATGTGTGATGTCCTGTTCTATTGAGGTTGCAATGCATACGATGGCCCTGTGGTTTAAGACTGTGAGGTTTGGTGTGGGGAGACTGATTATTTTAGAAACTGTGGTAGTTATGCGTGTTAGTTTGGCCTTGTTTTTAACAGATAGCATGTTGTAGAAGCAGGTGGAGCAGTACAGGAGGATGGATTGAGTCATGCAGTAGAAGGAGATAGGGGGCAACATAAATATAAAACATAAAACATAAATGGGCACAATTAATTTTTTCAAGTCCCAGTCAAGTCTCTCATGTTTTGAATTAATAACATTAAAATATATGTGTGGAGTGTTCCATGGATTGAAAATAAAATCCAATTTATTTTACATGAAGTTCCATATTATTAGAAGTTTATTTTATACATTAAATGTGCTGTGTTGTTCTATTATCCATACACACTTGTATGCAAATCCAGACAGGTTTGTGTGCATACAAATGAATGAAGATCATTTAATCATCTTTTCTGTCTCTACCAATCATTTCTATTTAAACCACTAACATTAACGTTTCATCCAGATGTTCTATTCCGGTGTGTAATTTTTTTTTAAAGTATAGGCTAACACAACAGAGTATCACATCACACCTGACATGCCAGTTTGGTTCTGTTTCTGTTTGCTTGAGTTTGGTTCTGGTTCTGTTTGCTTGAGTTGGTTGTGGTTCTGTTTGCTTGAGTTGGTTGTGGTTCTGTTTGCTTAAGTTTGGTTCTGGTTCTGTTTGCTTGAGTTTGGTTCTGGTTCTGGTTCTGTTTGCTTGAGTTTGGCTCTGGTTCTGTTTGCTTGACTTGGTTCTGGTTCTGTTTGCTTGAGTTGGTTCTGGTTCTGTTTGCTTGAGTTTGGTTCTGGTTCTGGTTGCTTGAGTCCAGTTCTGGTTCTGTTTTCTTGAGTCCAGTTCTGGTTCTGTTTTCTTGAGTTTGGTTCTGTTCTGTGGATATGTTTGCAGTTTCTTGTTAATTTCTGTTGGGTGGTCTGAAGAGGGCTGTGCACAGGAGATATCCTCACTATCTGATGGATTTGGAACTTTTTTGTAAAGAAGAGTGAGCAAATATCACCACGTCAAGATGTGCCATGCTAATAGACTCCTACCAAAAAAACGGAGTGCTGTAATAAAATCAAACTGTGCTTCAAACAATTATTAGTTAAAGGGTGTGTACACTTATGCAACCACATCATTTTAGTTTTGTTTTTTTTATTCTTCCCCCTACAATATTTCTATTTTTTTTAATTGAATTGTGCACGTAATAGGTCACATTAAAGGTGGAAAAAGTTATGACATGATTTTTCTTGGTCTCATTTTTTTTACATCACAAAACCTGGCATTTTAACAGGGGTATGTGGACTTTTGCTATCCACTGTATAGGTCCATTTGGTGAAGGAGGCATGACATTCCACACATCTGGAAAAAGATTAAGAAAAAGGGAGATGGGGTTTCTGGACAGAGAACACCTTCCAGAGCATGAGAACATCCCCACCTCCTGTCTGTGGAGAGATTACCCTGCAGTTAATTATCAGATATGGTGGTTGAACTTTCACTTTAATGGCTTCGGGTCCATTTTGGGGTTATAAAGTTGTTTACAAAAATGGTCAGCTCCCTGCCGTGCCCTTTGTCTGACCAAGTCCCTGGTCCTTCTAAGAAAAGGAGCTTCTTCGAATCCTCCGGTCCTTCTGCTGCGCTAAGAACAAAACCCAAGAACACTTTATATAATTAAAATACTTTCAGAAATACATGATTTAGAAATGAAATTAATCAATTAAATTTACTGAAATGATATTTATGTTTGGTCTAAACTGCAAAATGTCAATTATGACTATGGGAAGAATTTTTAAAATACTGGAATCAGATCGGAATTAACTCTACTGCCAAAATCGAAGACGTACAAACATTAAACAACATTTAACTAATTGATTCACAAGATTACATGAGACAATGATACAGGCTACAGTTTAAATACATATATTTGATTTAGTTAAATTCCCACCAATAAATTAGCTACATTTATAAACAGGTTTTTGATGAATAATCCATCACATATCAAAATCCCTGTCAAATCGTATTAATAATTTTACAGGAAGCTGAGATGATTGTCGTCTGTCTCAGATTTGGAATCAAACTCTTGTTATTTAAGGTTATCTGATGTGCGTTACTTTCTGGTTACATTGCGTCATTTTTTATTATGGCACTCTTTGAACAAGTGATATCAGCAAATACATTTGTTTATAACTACTGAAGCTACAAAATATAATTAAAGAAAATCATGTTGTTTGTGTTTCACTTCCAGCAGCTCTGGCTCTGATTCAGAATAACTAAATTATCTTTATAACCTGGAGTCCAGTGGGCAATCGTTTATGATTTGATTTGCTCGCCTGTGTGATTTCTGTGTTGCACTTAAGTGTCATGCCCGTATATGGGCATTTAAGAGGAGTACACCTATGTTAATTGGGAACATCAAACACAAGCTTCAGACTTACTGTTTAAGAATCTGACGTAGACTTCTCTTGAAACCTTCTTCAGAATAAATTTAAGACAAATCTTCAGAAGATGTTGGTGAATGAGGCCCATTAAATCCTGATTCTTTACTTCTTACTGGTCGGACTCAGCATCATTAACAGGCATTAGAGGGCAACAATTCGCCATTGTAGCATCTGGAATGGAGGAAGTGGAAGCATGGGTGCTGGAATGGGGATTTAGATTTTCTGTTGCAAAGACAAAGGTAGTTGCTTTCACAAGAAGGGTGATAACTAACCAAATTGATCTTGAATTATATGTTAAGACTAAGTTTAGAAAGCTTCAAATATTTAAGAATTTTGTTTGATTTGGTAATTTTGTTTTCTTAAATGTAAATTTATCTCCAACTTTGTAAAAGTGTTTCATCTTTTGTAAATTTGTTTTGTCCTTCAGAGCCACCGTATTTATCCCCTGAATTCCAATGTAGAATTCCTCTATTATCCAATAATGAACTCTCTCTCTCTCAAGTGACTGGCTCAGAATCATCCGTTCATTTACCTGTTTCTATGTGACTGTCTTTCCCCTTCCTCAACAGGTTTGAATCTACTCTTGTTTCTTCTGGAGTCCATGGTAGTGGGGTAACAGAGAGTCAACCTGTCCGACTCAACTTTTTATCGCCTATCTCAAAGTTTTTAACCTTTTCTTCTAATGTCCATTGACATTGATCTAGCGCTGCAGGACTGAGAGATACAGAATATCATTCATTTTGGCCTTGGTAAAAGTGTTTTGATTTTGTAAATTTGTTTTCTTGAAAGTAAATTTGTTTTCCAAAATGTAAATTTGTCTCCAACTTTGTAAAAGTGTTTCATCTTTTGTAAATTTGTTTTTTCCTTCAGGGACACCGTAGATAAAGGAATAAGGGCAGTGTTTATATTTCTAGCAAATGTAGGACCAGGGCCGGCCCTTGGCATAGGCAGTATAGGCAAATGCTAGGGGCGCCGGCCATCCATTGGGGGCGCTACTTGCACCCTAAATGAGTGAGGAAGAAAATTTGTAGAAAATAGGAAAAAAAATATTTTATCTAATATAATTTGGGGTTAAATTGCAGAGTGATGCCAGTATACATTTAAAAGCTTGTGATTCACTTTTGGTTTTTATAAAGATAGTTTCCAAATCAGTTTTTGAAGTCTATAAGTGTTCAGGATTTACTTGTTTTTGTTTTCTTTTTGTTGTTTTCTTTACACTTTGGAAGCTGTTAGCTTAATTAGATAGAAAATGTAGACTAGGCTTACATAAGCATTTTGCTTCTGCCTTTTCAGTCATCACTTAAAGCTTGGGTTGGTAGTCAGATTTATATACACTTTTTGTTATACTGGTTAAAATGATCTTTATGTCCCGATGGCAATCAATACATAATGTGTTCTTAAAAAAGACTGAAAAAAGCTACAGCCGGAGTACACCTGGGAAAACACCAACCAATCACCGTTTTTGGGTCCCAAAATTTTAAACCAATCAAACCCCATCCTGCCGTTCTGCCCGCCTCCTTGCGCGTACATTTCCCCGGCATGCACTCCCCGTCCCCTGCCTCTACTTCCCCTGACTCTACTGACTGCCCCTCTTGCTCAACCTCGGGCCTGTCCCCTCTGACCCGATGAGGTGCTTTGCTCAGGACTGTAGTCCGGATCAGAGTCTAAAAAGCTCTCACCACGGGGGCTCTGACAAGCAAAAGAATTAATGACATTCATTAAGTCCTACAGAAAATGTATATGTGTCGTAGCATTTGTCCGGACGCTGTGGGGATGACGAGCCGGTTCGTGAACATGTTGAGTTTTAATAACCAGTCACTGTCGGCCGTGAGCACGCCAACCAACAAAGCAACAATCAATGTTTGAATTAATTAAAAACTTCTCCTGCTCGTCTCTCAACTCTACTGCTTGCACACTCTGAGTCTACACCTCTCCTGATGCCTTGACTAACTGTCAAAACTGTAGAAATTAAGAACATCTACACTGAACAGGTTTAACAAACAGTAGAGCTGTTACAGTATTATATGTGTTATAACTTTTCTCCTGATATCGTGTCACCAGTACAACTGGATAATGCTAGCATGACAGTTGTGAGTACTAACAGTAGCCATGTTTGTTTGTGTTTTTAACTTTCACTATGATCATGTTGTTGTGAGGACCAGTTTTGAATCAGTCACGATCAGATGGTCACAAATCAGTGGGCGTCGTTTTGGAGGAGCTCTGAGGGGAGGGGGGGATGAGTTAGACGGAGTCCTGAAGACATTCAAATTCAAATTCATGCTAGTTTTCCGAGACTACCAACCCCAGCTTTAATACATTACTGTTGCTTTGTTGAAAGTGTCTGTACTTTGAAAATGATGGTGTTACATAATGACTGAATAAATTACTACTACTATCACATTATGTATTTTGAAATTGTTTCATTTTTTCCTGCTAAATATCATTATTACCTTTGTATTCATTTTCTTTTAAAATGAAGAAAATCTGTAGAACATACATTTGGATGTCAGTTTCTTTCAGTGTATATGTGATGGGATTGCTGATGGAGTTGGTTACAATACCAGGGGCACCAGTTGAAATCTTGCCTAGGGCACCAAGTCAGTTAGGGCCAGCCCTGTGCAGGACTTATTACAAGAGTAGAGCATGAGACAGCTATAATAATCCACACTCCAGTCCGGAAGGTGGCGCCAATGAACCAAGAAGATGTTTGCTAACCGCATGAAAAGGTAAAAGAGGAAGAAGAAGGTTGTGTATCCTGGCGGCAGTAGAAGCAGAAGAAGAAGTAGACTTAACTAAAACATGGCGTTGCAGGCAGAGCGGGGAGTCCCGTTAAGCACAGTAGGTGGAATTTATATTTTATTTAATATATGTAATGCATGTTTTATTCCCGCTGGTCTCTCACATCAACCATAATAACAGACATATAACACGTTCTTATGTATACAAAGGTGTTGGATGTAATGTACGTGCACTGCTTGTTTGTTAACACAGTCAATATAAAGCTGTATGGTTGCACTCAGTCAGCGTTTTAGCCCACACAGAAATGTTAATAATGAAAATTGGTGAACGATATATGTCAACCACATCTCATTACAGCTGTGTTTAGCAGTAATTCAGGATAAGTTGTGAGGTTTGTTTTATATTGACATCGACTTCCGGGTCTACAGTTAACCAAAGTTATTGATGTCATGTTAGTACATGCTGGATATTTATACAGTCTATGTTGTACCTATGATTACTGTCGACTCGAATCACTATAAACAAGTTTTAAATTGATTTATGCATGCAAAATTGACATGTTTGTCAAGATCCTGCTATTACCTATTGAGTCCCCAAAAGGATTTATCAGTTAATTTTAAGCTATACACTACCAGTCAAAAGTTTGGAAACACCTTCTCATTCAAGGGTTTGTATTTATTTTAACTATTTTAAACACTGTAGATTAATACCAAAGACGTCAAAACTATGAAAGAACATATATGGAATTATTTAATTAACAAAAAAAGTGTTAAACAAACCAGAATATGTTTTATATTTCAGATTCTGTAAAGTAGCCCCCTTTTTCCTTCATGACAGCTTTGCACACTCTGGGTATTCTCTCAGTCTGCTTCATGAAGTGGTCTCCTGGAATGGTTTCTAATTAACATGAGCCTTGTCAAGAGTGAATTTGTGCAACGACTTGCCTTCTTAATGTGTTTGAGAGCATCAGTTGTGTTGTTCAGAGGTAGGGTTAGTTCACAATAGATAGCCCTATTTGACTACTGTTGTAATCCATATTATGGCAAAACCAGATTATTTCATAGTTTTGATGTTTTCGGTATTGAACTACAATATCGAAAATAATTAAAATAAATAAAAACCATTGAATGAGAATGTGTGTCCAAACTTTTGACCGGTAGTGTATAATTATCAAACAACATTTATAGGATACTTATAACTGGAAGGTGGCTGAAAATGTTACAAATATGTTTTTGAAATTTTTTCACTGTACATTTTTTAAAGATTTTGTTGAAACATTTAAAAAGGAATTAAGAAAAAACATATTATTTATTTTTGATTATGAAGATATATTTAAAAAATGGTGTCCCTCAATTTCATGTCAATGAACTGTTTAATTTTCTTCTCAAATTGCAATAGGCTACATCACTTTTAAGGCTGTGCAGACCTTGTGTCAACATGTGTTTTTATTTATTTATTTATTTTATTTTACCTTTATTTAACCAGATGAGACCCATTGAAATCAAGACTTCTTTTACAAGGGCGACCTGGCCAAGAGGTCAGCAGCAAACGTCAAAATAAAGAGCACAACTCAACATCATAGAGCATATATATTTTAGTGATCAGGACCTAAGTGACCAGCTATAAGTACAAGCATTAATGCTTATGGGTTGCCAGTGATCAGATGTTACTCTCCCACTTTAGATGCTTTAAACTAACACTATTCAAGGGCTCTGTCTGTCCGTATACACCAGTCTCCAAGTGATCGCTGCTGTGGATACAAGGAGAGTGAGTGATCACAATGTGGTTCAGCAAACATGAGCTGTACACAGTACCAGACCAATGCAGACAAGCCTTGTGATTTCAGAGCAGAACAACATTTTAGTACTTTTTTATCGGTGAATTGCTGAAGAAGTTTTTAAAGTTCCCAACACATTCCAGAACTACGAGTCAGTGGTAGTCTGTTACTCCATGTGATCATTGCCATTGATATGGAGAGAGTTGGCGACCCTAGTGTGGCCCAGCACTCTTGAAGAGACACAACACAATGCCTAAGTGTGCAGACTTTTCTAATATAATTTCACACTCATTGATGCTGCCATTTAGCTGGATGGAGTGGTGCTCATCCTGAAAAATATGAATGCATGATAACAAGAGCTCTTTAATGTGCCAAAGTAACCAAGGTGTACTTTCTAATTTGCTCCACTTGCAGCTTTGTCCCAAGTTTCTTCATACCAATTCCACCAGCCACACCGGGCCTTTCAGTGCCATAGCTGAGCTCATAGGTGAGTCATCATTATTTGCCTCTCATACTTTCAGTTTCTTTTCCTAGTTAAGTTTCTATTTTTGAGAATTGAGAGTCTTGGATGCCTAACTTGTATGGTAAATGGTAAATGGACTTGTACTTAAATAGCTTTCTAGTCTTTCTGACCACTCAAAGCACTTTTACACTACTCGTCACATTCGCCCATTCATACCCATTCACTCACTGCTATGTAGTGAGGGACAATCAGTGTTAGCTAATCTCATTCATTCACATTCACACACCTCTGAACAACACAGGGAGCAATTTGGGGTTCAGTGTCTTGGTCAAGGACATTTCGGCATGTGACTGCCAGAGCTGGAATTGAAAAAAAAAAAAATAATGAAGAATTTTTTTTTTGTCCTTATAATTTTTTTGTATATTTTCAGATATAAATTAAGATTTTCTATGACACACATATGCTGGCCACAGATATATCTATTTTCTATTTATTATTATTTGTATGTTTGCTGCTCTTGGCAGTCTAATGCTCTTGCTTGGTTACAAAATATCTGGTCAGCAGATACGTAGTCCTGTTTGCCCGTCCATCTTGTGTGCCAGAGACCTCATGTTGTCCATAATGAGAGAAAGGAGATGCAGATTATATCTGATATCAGGAGACATCTCCTGATATCTATATCAGAAGCCTCTGTCGTCTTGAACCAGCTCTCTTCCCTGATACCTTTTTGACTTCTTTGCATCCCCTATGCATCCTGAAAATCCAGAGTTCAGCACAACTGTAGTGTAAGGGAAAGTTAGTGATTCCATTGTGAAGAACAGTCCACAATTCACATTTGGGGAGAGCACAGCTTAAGAAACAGCCACAGAAAAAGCTGACAAGTATGATTAAAAATGATAGCAAAATAATGGAAGAGAAGAAAATAATGAACAGGAGCAACTGTAACAGGCTGCATACACCGTCGGCACATGCTCACTGAAAAGATATGATAACAGCACAAACCTCAAGTATGATATTGCTTGTATACAACTATTCTTCAAGTAGCAGGTATTAGTCCACAGTGAGAAGTAGGGGTGTAATGGTAAAAAAATGTTTGGTTCGGTACATTTTTGGTAGCTTTTATAAAATGTTTAAAGCTAGCATCAACGGTTCAGGCTTGTAGGTCTGCTCTGAATTATTATTATTTTTATATCATTTTCTATGAAACATTAAAAATAATGATTAAAAAAAAAAATAGAATAAAACAGAGAATAATGCAGCGCCTGAAAGTAATGCAATTACAACTAAAACATGGCTTAGTTTTTACAGCACACAGGATGCACCACTGTTTAATATACTAGACATCAACTACCCTGCTGAAACTGTTTTTTGGATCAAGACCATAGACTGTGTAAATAATGAACGTAGTATCCGTGACATCACCCATCTGTTCCTGAACGCTGTTTTGAAGCCAATCGTCGATGGCAGCCATATTGGAAATGCAGAACTCAACCAGACAGAGTGTGACGTAAAGGGGCGGAGTTTGAGCCTCCTAGCCAACAGCTTTGTGTTCCGGCCTGTCAGTCAAGTCAGTCATGTCCTTATTTGGGCAAAACCTCTTAATCTTAAGAAGCGTTGTGTTAGAAATAAATTCACCCCCGTACAGTGTGTGCCGATAGAGAAATGAGCTACAATGCCTTTTTTTAATCAGTGTATGTGTGGTTTCCCTTGTTTCTGCAGCCAGCCTCAAGTGGATTCTCGATGAATTGCAGTTTATAACACTTCTGCATGGGCTTTATAGCAACCGGAGGTTGCCGCTTGATCAAGACTTATAGACCAGGCTACTAACTAATGATGATCAAAGCTTATGTTATGACTGCATTCTACACACTCAAAGGGTGCGGTCCCTCCGTATTTGTGTACCTTCACATCCCTATAATAATCAACAGCCGGTGTGATTATTTGTTATTCATATATCAAGGCCAGCACAACTGGTTAGGCAACAAGACTGTTGCCAAGGCACACCCACATTTCCTGCACTCTAGCCTCTTTGTGGCTCTACAGGTGACAGCCGACCGACTTTTTGTTTAATATATAATATATATATAATATATAATATATATATATATATATAATCATTTGTATGAGTCTTTTGAAAGCTAAACTTGTGCATGTGGGATTTAGAGATACCCGTTTGATCGGTTCGGGCAAAGTCTGTAAACCACTTATAGTGTTGCCATCAATCCTGAAAACAAAGTGCTTCAATAGCAATATTTAAAAGTTCCAACGTTCTTGTTGAAAGTTAGGGTTACTGGTTGAAACACTGTAGGATAGCACTCTCCCTGCGGTGTCGGTAGGAACACATAGGACAGGATGGAGCTTTAACCGTTAAATTTATTTTTTATTTTTTATTTATTTTTAATTTAACCTTTATTGTACCAGGAATAGTCCCATCAAGTCTCTTTTACAAGGGAGTCCTGGCCGAGACAGCATGTGCACAAGCTGATCAGATGATCCTTTATCCTAGTTTTAAAATCCTCCAATCGAATTAAACAATCCAGTTTCAGGTGACCCTGAAGCTCAAACCAAGATGAGGGAGCAAAGACATTAAAAGCACTTTTACCAAAGACAGAGCGAGTCCCAGGAATGACAAAAAAAAATTGTCCATGGGACCGAAGATGACAGCCACTGACAACTTTAGGAATCAATAAGGAGCATAAATAAGACGGCAGCTCCTGGAGTATGGCATTATAAAAAAAGATGTACCAATGCTCCATTCTTCTGTTGTATAAGGAAGACAAGCCTACCTTTTCATACAAGATACAGTGATGTGTGCAGATACCTAAACCAGAAACAAACCGCAATGCAGCATAGTACCCCAAGTCCAACATTTTCAGAGAGGTTGAGGAAGCATGCATATAAAGAACATCACTATAGTCAATTACAGATACAAAGGTTGCTAGAATGAGCTTTTTACGAGCTGCAAAAGAAAAACGGCTTCTGTTTCTATAAAAGTAACCCAACTTCACCCTCAGTTTTTCAGTTAAACTCTCAATATGACGATTAAAAGAAAGATTTTCATCTAAGAGAAAACCCAAGTATTTAAATGTTGGGACACATTCGATTTCCTCATTTGTGGAGGTGAAATCTTAGAGTCATTTTTTACCGTCCTCTTTGACTGGGAGAAATACATCACCTTAGTCTTGTCGGCATTTAAAACCAGCCTTAGTTTACAAAGATTCATTTGTACTGTGTTAAATACAGCTTGCAGTTTGTTAATTGCACTTGATAGGACGACACTGAAGAGTACAAAATGGTGTCATCTGCATAAATGAAAGTTCTCCTTGTACAGAAGACCCAATTGTGGCATGCAGGAAATATGTGGGTGTGTGATCTTAAACACATCAAATACAATACATAATCATGAAGGTGATAATCACAATATAACCCTTAGGTTAACTTTACTGACCTTATATAATGCTTAGCAGTAGGTTTCACTGATGGAGTTCTAACAATATGGGCACCAGCAATAAACGCTAATCATTAATACAGCAATAATGATGCAGATGCTACCACTACAAAGCATACTAATAATAATTATATAGCATTGCTGCCAACATTAACACTACATAATGATAAATGAACAGAAACAGGATTATATGGGGGATTATTACACTTGTACTCTTCATTAGACCTCACTGAATGGTTCAGTACAGTAGGCAATATGGGCCCAATTTACTGTTCAGCTAAATAAGAAGAGTGTGATTACAATGCTACTTGCTGATGATAACTGCCTGGCAGGCAGCACACACTTAATGTCTGATGTGATTTACATTTCTACTTCCTTAGCATAATGGAGGTTCACACTTCTACATCTTGTTCAATACATGGCAGTCTTTCATGTCTCCACCCAAAGATGCACTTGGCTGAAAGCAGTCATAAAAATGGCATGCCAAAAAAGCACTCCATCCTGATAATGCATTAGTTCTTGTTATTTTGGGTGATTTATCATAGCATAAAAACCAGAGTAATAATGATCATGTCTTAACTTCTGCATCACTGTAGTGTTTGAACTGTTGAGATTGAGATTTCTCTGTATATTTAAGTTGACCCTACAACTTGGTTCTTTTTGTATTTAACTTTTCATTCATTTTTGACTGATTTTGCAGGTGTACATTGTCCATTATTCTGTCAGTACAATTCATACAGTCACAGTTGTGATGATGACAATGCATAAGAGAACAAAATGACAACATGAGTGCTAGGGATCTACATTTTAAGTATTCTCTGTGATCGATTTTTGGAAACGTTAACGATCAATTATCGATTAATCAATTAAAAAAAACATTATTATTCTTACGTCAAGGCCAAATACGTTGTTTTCCCCCTAAATTATACTTTCTACAGCAACAAAATGCATATAACTGACAGGATTGAACAACAAGTGAACCACTGTTTATCAACGATCAAGCTCATAAATATATCCCACACAGACATAGTCTTATAAAGTAAAGGCTCATAATATTGACAGAAAAGTACTTCAGACTCACAGTGTCCAGTTTTCTGTCTCCTTGTTCTTATTGAGAAAAATAAACATGTATATTCGGTCAGGTGTCAGCCTGGAGCGCAACCGGGTCATAATCAGTCCAGCTGCAGAAAAGCTCAGACCGCTCTGATGTTGCTGCTCTGTAAACATAGCGTACCAGAATTTCCCACCTGTCTATTGGCTGTGTATCCAAAGGTGGGGAAATGTCCTGTTTAAAGTTGTGAAACCTTCGTGTCCGTGTCGTAGTTGCGCATTGATCCTCTTTAAAAAGCGCACTTGGAGACCTGAGGCACAGCCGCAGACCCCAGCTGAGCGTTTCGGCTGTGCACAACACCTTTAACAGCTGATTCACATCGAAACATGCTTTAAACTTAAAACACCTCTCTGATAGCTGGATGTATGTTTGTTCCACGTGACTGAAAATTGAAAACAAAAATGTGTGTTTCAAGTAATTTCTTAACAATCAATTAATCGATAATCGATTAATTGTGGTCATCTCTAATGAGTGCTCATCAGTTTTTCTCCAGACCTTTGTCCAGTTTATGGATGACTCAGAGCAGTCTTTATTCCATTTAGATATAATTGCTAATGGAGTCTGTTATTGTTCTAACAGCATATTATAAACCAGCGAGACATGTCCTTTGGGTAAAAGTAAAAGTTTCTTAATAATTACCATAACTGGATGGGCCGCAGTTGGCTGGTCAACCAGAATATTTGCAGCTCACATTGAAGAGTGCAGTTGGAAAAACAAAAAGAAAGTGTTGCTTAACAATGTATATGAACCTTTTAAGCCTTGAAAGCTTCTTAATCCAGAATTGTCTATGATATCACCCAAGCAACGTACTCCTGAGTCATACCACTGATACTTTTCAATTTTTCTCAAATTTTCAATAGCAATGATAATGCATTAGTTCTTGTTATATTGGATGATTTATCATAACCAAAAACCTCAGTGATAATGACCATGTCTTAACTTCTGCATCACTGCAGTGTTTGAACTGTTGAGATTAAGATTTCAATGAACATTTGAGTTGACCCTACAACTTGGTTCTTTTGACAGACAATGCCTTCGATCCAGATGTATGTTCCAAAAAGTTCTGGATTGATAAGACTGTGGTCCAAGGACAAGAATGTCTCATCTTCATGGATTGTGGAAATGGACTGGACAATGAAACGATGCATAAAATGCTCAGGTACAGACGAAGCTGCTCACAGTTGATTGAATTTCAAAATCATCAATATACATTTTTTAATAAAGTCACTTTCATTTAATGTTGATACTTTAATGTCAGTGATGGTATGCAAACACACATTCATTCATTCATTCATTCATTCATTCATTCATTTTAAAAGGCACAATGTAAGTTGATTAACATTCAGACAAATGTATATCCCTGAGTTTGTCAAAATGCACATTTTCAATAGCAGTGCTTTTGCCAGATGTTGTTTAGGGTTGCACCGATCCCACTTTTTAGGTCCCGATACCGATATCGATACCTGGGCTTTGGTATCTTCCGATACCGATACTAGCCGATCCAATCTGTATTGATTTGACAATCTCTATTCCTTAATGTGAGGATAGAATCATGTTTTGGCTGTCTCTATGATAAAAATGTCATTTAATTTTCTTGAATGTTCTTTTCCATACTTTTCAGTAATGAATGTGTAGGAACATAGATGTGATCCCTATGATTTTATGCTGTCTTCCAGCTTTGGCTACAGTGACAAGGTTGCTGTAAAGGGTGTAAAGCCGATTGGTATGTATGGCAATGGGTTCAAGTCTGGAGCCATGCGTCTTGGCCAAGACGCCATCGTCTTCTCCAAGTCAAAGAGCATCTCCTGCGTAGGGATGCTTTCTCAGACCTACCTGCAAGAGATCAAAGCCAAGGAAATAATTGTACCTATTGTCTGCTTTGATCAGAACGGAACAGATGAGAATATCCTTTACCTACAGTAATAAGGCACATTGCATCATTTCTCTAAGTCTCAAACCGCACGTTTTATGTTTTTCAATCGACATTGTCCTTAACTTTAGCTTACTCAGTGTTAGAGACGAGCAACAAGCTAGTCTGAAGGACATCCTGACCTTTTCCCCTTTCAAGACACAGAAAGAGCTGCTCATTGAGATAGAGGCCATCAAGTCTTCCTTCTCTGGTAGTAACACTGGCACACGGATCATCATTTGGAATCTCCGAAGGTTTGTGTGTCCTTTCTGTATTTCTAAGTTATGTTTTGTGGGTCTTGTTTCAGATCAGCTCTTTATATTTTACTTAGCTCTCTTACAAGAAAGAATTTTCGATTAACAAATATAAAATGTGTCACAAGCCTTTCATTGCTAATAGCCAAGTGTCTTGTTTCTTAGATTTTTAGACTTATTCTAAGAATCTTCACACTTCAAACCAGAAAAACCATAGATCTAAAGATAAAAGTTACAGCTATAAACTTGTGCAGAATATCTGTTTCATTGTCTTTATTTGAACAATGCTGTAATTGGATTGTCCAAATCAAAAAAAAGGAAAATACGTATTTAAACCAGCATGGCACTGCCATATTTATTATTTTTTAGAGATTTTAGAGAGAAACATTTTGCCTCAAACACTACAGACAATATCAAAACAAGGAAGATGCATATCTTCAGTCCAGAGTAGTGAACAAACATAGTCTCTTTTATTTCAAGTTCAATGAATGAGGAAATGGCCATAACTTGGCAAATAATACAATCACTAAATTATGAACTGGGATCCATCGCCCTGCTCTCTCAAAATAGTGCAAATAAAAACAAAAGAAAGATTCGTCTTGAGATGGGAGATCAAATTTGATGTATTGATGCCTTGTTTCCTCCTTGCATAACCAACGCTTTGCAGTCATTGCAAATTGCCGATTCGTAGGTGACACTTGGAAAGAGTTCCAAACCACGGACATCTCATGCACTGGGCGAGCAAGCTTGTTAGCCACGGTTAGCAACCCACGAGTCTAGCGTGTTGTTGTTGTTGTTATACGTCATAAAGCGCACGCCTGTAAACGTCCCATGCTGCGTCCATGCAGGCTCGGAATTGCTAAAGCGTACCAAACAAACATCGGTTATAAAAACCTGATATGGATAATTCCCGATATTACATTTTTAAGTCAATATCGGGCGATAATATCGGAGGGACGATAATATCGCCCATCCCTACATACAACATGTTACATACAAACAATTACAAAGTATACAGCAGAATCTAGTCCAAACACAATGCCACAACTCCATGTCCAAGGTAAAGGTAGTATTCCGTGTATCCCACTTCAGGGAGCACCTCGAACTAACACTTAAGTCAAGGAAGCACTGTTTTCTATGTAATTTTTTTAAAGACCAGTGCTAGCCTTAGAGATACAGCAACTCAGATACTTCAGTAATGTTACAGGATCCTAAACACCTAAACTTTTTACTTTCGCAAAACAGGACTGCTGCTGACAAAAGTGAGTTGGATTTTGAGACCGACCGTTATGATATCAGAATTCCATCTGATCTCTACGAGTCTATGAACGTAACTGATTCACAGCGGGGCATTGTTCCATCACACATCCCAAAGAGTTCTTACTCACTACGGGTAAGGAACAGTTATTTTTTCTTTTGTATCATTATCTGACCTGACAGAGATAACCCACCCAGCCAATCCTCATTCCATGTCCTGCATGATCTACAGTCCTCAAGGGGAGAAAGAATGCTTGTTTTTCAGGGAAAGGTTTAATTTTTTTCTTTTTTACTTGAGTGTATCATTAACTACACTTCCAAGCAGAAGAATGAAGAATGTAGAAAGAAGAATATACAGAAGAATGTCATTACGGTGGATTTCTTTCCACCTGCTTTTGCTTTCCATATGCACTGTTTGTTTTCAGCATACACCAAAGCCTGCTTGTATGTGATGATTGGTTAATACTACTCTAACTACAACAGCACATGAAAAAACAAAACACTCCCCATACCAAAATACATGCCTTGTATGTATTAACAGACTACTTTTTAATGTTGAATCTGAAAATAGAGATTAATCTGTATGTAACTTTACTAATTCTCTGTATCACTTTGAATGAATTAAAATCTATCCTTGTGTTTTTATTGGTTGCAGGCATACTGCCAAATTCTTTATCTGAAGCCTCGGATGCAGATTGTTGTTCGTGGTCAAAACGTGAAATCTGAGCTCATTGCAAAGACTCTGGCCTACGTCATGAAGGACAGCTACAAGCCCACTTTCCTGGTAACCCTTGATCTTTTTTGTTTGATTTAGAACTCCAGCTGAGGCAAATCAAACGTGTTTAATTTGTATTGTTTGTATCTTTGCTCTTGACATTTTCCTTAATTGTGTTTCAGAACAGCAAACCCATTCCTATCATTTTTGGTTATAACACCAAAAGTAAAGACCAGTATGGTGTTATGATGTATCACAGGAATCGTCTCATCAAAGCCTACGAGCGTGTTGGCTGCCAGCTAAAGGTGAGTTTTGTTGTTTTTGTGAATGTTTTGTGTGGCGTAGATGTTTTCGAAGGGTTTCTACTTTTATATAAATCTTCTTTCTTCTACAGGCCGACAAAAAAGGTGTTGGTGTTATTGGGGTCATAGAGTGTGGTCACTTTCTGGAACCTACCCACAACAAACAGAGCTTCAATGAGACAGATAAGTACCGGTGAGAGCACTGATGATTTGTTCCGTTTTTATCATGTGTCTGGTTGAAGTCTAAATAAGTTTCTGTCAGACTGTATTTTTCCACAAATAGCATCTAATACGAATATAACCAGTAAGTGACCTATATATAAAACCTTTTCTCACTTCAAGGTCAGCAATAGCCTATTTGCACGCAATGATATTTTCTCATATCATCTATTGTTTTACATCTTGGTCACACACAACAGCCAGCACTTTTCAACCCATCAAGTCTCTCTTTAAGAAGACCATCAACATTTTAGACAGGGAACCTCTCAACTTCCATTATTGCAATATAGTCAGGAAGTATAATATTTTAAACATTGAACCTTTTCAAACCTACACTGACATCTGTCTGGTTTTTAAAGTTTTAAATGGGCTTCCCCCTCCATCATAACTTAAATTTATTAAAAAAAAACACAATATGATAAATACGAGAGCACAAACTAGAGGGGACTGTGATGTACAGCAAAGAAAAACCACATTCAGCCAAATGGTAGTGTCTGTCAGAGGCACACAGTCCTGGAACAAACTACCAGCTCACATTATGGAGCTTGAGAACTACTGTACCTTAAAAAAAAAACAGTTAAATGTTAGTTAAAAACAAATCAGTCATGTGCTCATGAATAATCTGTTTCCTCATTTGATGCCCGTTCCCTGGGGCTTTGGCCTCACCCTCCATCCTGTTTTTATAATGTCACAAACGTTTTGTATGTAAAATCTGTTTGTAAGATTGTGTAGTGTTCTGTTAACTGTTTTGTGACATCCTGTAGTTTTAAATCTTGTTTTTTTTTATGTTTTATGTGATTACCTGCCTTAGGACTAGGGATGAAATTTAGCTATTGTGCTAACTCCGGCATATTTACATTGAGGCACACTGCTGAAATGTTGATTAATGTGCATTGTCCTAATCAAATACACTCAAATTAAATTGAATTAAGTGCAGGGATACAAACAGCTACCCCACTAACTGTTTAGTATTTTTTGCCTAAATCTAAATATAGTATTTGTTCTTTTTCTTTTGGACTGCACATGTTTTTAAAGTTTAAATGGTAGAAGTGAAATCAAAGTATGTGTTTGCTTGAAGTAAAAGTCATACGAATTTGCTTTTTTGACTAGTTTCCTAGTCTTGGAGCTTGCAGTCATATCACCTTTGTATCGCTTTAATTGATTTAGGTGTCTTGGACGATCAATCAGTCAATCAATCAATCAAGCTTTATTTATATAGCACCCTTCATACAAATCAAATGCAACCCAAATTGCTTTACAGCGATTGAAAAACAGCTTCAAAACCAAACTAAAGGACAATCAACACTGCAACCACTGATTTTGATACTTTTAACTTGATATATACATATTGTTTGTGTTTGTGTGTGTGTATGTGTGTTTGTGTGTGTGTGTGTGTGTGTGTGTGTGTTAGTGTGTGTGTGTGTGTGTGTGTGTGTGTGTGTGTGTGTGTGTGTGTGTGTGTGTGTTAGTCTGTGTGTGTGTGTGTGTGTGTGTGTGTGTGTATGTGTGTGTGTGTGTGTGTGTGTGTGTGCAAGCGAGTGTTCTAACAATGTGATGTTTCTTTGTGACCTGCCAGGGGACTGCAGATGTAAATTAGCTTTAAGCTAACTCTGGTACAATGCATCAAATGGTGACATTTATGTTAAATATTGTACATGGTCCCTTAACAAATAAATCGAATAAAAAAAAGAAAAGAAAGAAAAAGAAAGAAGCAGAAATGAAACAATGGCAAGACATATTAGGGGAAGATAATGATAATAATAAAACCAAAAAAAGTAATAATAAAAATTAAAATAACATAAAATAGAGACTAATGCACACCAAAAATAAAATATGTGTAATTAAAATAAGTTAAAGCATTAAAATAAAGAATACAAATAGTTAAAATAAATACATTTAAAAAGGGTAAGGATAAGAGTTGAAAATAAAACTATATAAATAAAAATAGAATAAGATAACACTTAAAATTACTAAAATAGTAAAGCAACATTTAAATCAATATTACAGTAAAAAGTAAGTAATACAATTGTTAAACCCTACATAAAAGCCAGACTGAATAAATATGTTTTTAGTTTACGTTTAAAAGTCTCAATATCTCAGTCAGCTCCTCTCAGATCCTCCGGCAGGCTGTTCCATAGTTTAGGAGCGTAGTGGCTGAAAGCAGCGTCAACAAATATTTTAGTTCTGCCCTTAGGAACAGCTAAAAGAGAGGAGCTGGAGGATCTGAGAGGCCTTCGATGATGCGGTCATAGTTAACCATATGCCCAGATTCCATATGATATGCATTTATAAATTATTCTGGCTGCAGGAAAACTATGAACAATTTGGGGATCAAACTGGAGGACTACTGGAAGGAAATCCACCACAAGAGACAAACCGAGGATCCAAACAACCACACGCCAATAGAAGATACTACGTCAGTACATTTTGCAGTGACTGAATTCCACATGTACGTATATTAGTCTGACCATATAGAATTCCTTCATGCTCTTGTCTCATTTTATGTCCTCAGTAAGCGACCGGATCAAAATTGGGCGCAATGCGATGAATGCTCGCGCTGGCGCAAACTCCCCGATGGGATTGACAACAGCAAACTTCCAGATGAATGGTACTGCCATCTGAACCCTGATCCTCAGTTCAGGTAAAAAGGGCAGTAACATAAACTTAATGCAATCATCACAAACTTATTCTTTGAAATATTTCTAAAGCAAAAACAATTTATTGTCCTGGCCACAAATTGGCAAAAAAACTTTCATATGTATTTGTAAATCTACTCTTATTTTGTGTCATGTATTTGTATGTTTTCATGATCTTAAGATTCAAATCTGTAAATAATCACATATTTTTATAACATAATGGTAAACATAAAACATACTGTGTCTTGATAAAGCACCAACAGTCACCCCAAGCACACTATAGATATCAAGTAATCTGATTCAAAAATTAAAGTATGCTTATGTTTCGCTCTTTGCTGAATTTTACTTTCTAGGAGCTGCGATGTGGAAGAGGAACCTGAGGACTCTGATGATGAGAAGCCTGCTTATCACAAGAGCTACAAACAACAGTGAGTCACTTTAAACACTGCCACTGGAATTTCTTTAAATGCATTGAGATTATTTATTAGCGTCACCAGTGGTGGTTAAAAGAACTGCCGAGAGCAATAATAATAATAATACATGTTATTTAAAGGAGCCTTTCAGAGCACTCAAGGTCACCTTACAGGGCAGAGTTTATAATGAATAAAAAGAACAACATAAAAATGAGTCTGATAGAATCTCCATGACATGATACAGTGTAAAAAATAAATTAATCTAACAGGATAAGATGAAGTGCAGTGAAGAGGTGTAATCAGAGTGAATATGCCAGTTTAAAAAGATTGATTTTGAGACAGGATTTGAAATTGGAAAGAGAGTTGATGTTACGGATGTCTGGTGGAAGGGAGTTCTAATGGCAGGGGGCAGAGCGGCTGGAGGGTCTAGATCCCATTGTGGTCCATCAGGCAGGTAGTGTAGTGAGGTGAATGGAAGAAGAAGGCCTGAGAGCATGGCTGGGTGTGTTGATGTGCAGAAGTTCAGAGAGTTATGAAGGAGCGAGGTTATGGATGGCCTTAAAGGTGAGGATGAGAATCTTGAAATCAATGCGAGTTTTGACCGGTAACCAGTGAAGCTGCTGAAGGACAGGAGTGATATGATTAATGGAGGGGGTTCTGGTGGTCTCAGGGAGACCAAAGAGGAGGGAATTATAGTAGTCAATGCGAGATGTAACCAGGGTTTGAACGAGAACAGCAGCACTGTTTGGTTTGAGGGATGGGCGGAGGCGATTGATGGTATGTACAGTAGATGGAAATAAGCAGACAGAGTGACATTCTTGATTTGAGAGTGAAATGATAGTGTGCTGTCGAGGATTACACCCAAACTGTGACTCAGTGATTCTACAAAAATGAGGCAGTGACAATAGAAACACACCCATGCTTCATATAATTAAATCAAGAGTGAAACAAAAAACTGTTTCATAATACAAATTTTGAAACAAACTTTTTCAAACTTTTGTCATTAATCTTTTTTGCATTTTTTCAGTTTTTTTTTGTTCACCACAAGTTAAAAAATTATATATAAGTAATACAAAACCAGCAAAGAGAAGAAAAAATAAATAATACAAAAAAATACTATAATAATAATCAAATAATAATAATTAATATTACAAACAAATGGAAGATAAACATGAGAAAACAAGGAAAATAATAATAATAATAATAATATATATATATATATAATTTTTTATTTATTATTATTATTATTTTTACATTTTGGAAGACATCTCACGACCCCCCATTTGTGTTGGGGTCAGAATATTTAACATTAGCCAGATAGAAATTTGGTCAGACAGAACAAGCTATCGTTAAATAACAAAACGACCAAAGGCCCCTCCATGAAACAATATGTATATATTTATCCTGGTTTCTCAGATTCCTGCTTGGCCAGACAGAATTTTCTGATATTTTTAAATATTCTTGTGAACATCGTGCATTTTTTGTTGTACTTGAAACTGGTTGCTTATTGAAATTAGGTATTTTTTTGTTGGAACTTTCAGATTTTTCAGGCAAAGCCATCGTAAATCCTTAAATAGAAATCAGTGCAAAGACTCTGTTAGGCACAGATGGGGATGGTTTAGTTTGTGAATTACATTGTCTTCACTTAGGCAGTGTAATAACTCAAATGGCTAACTTGCCTGCTTTTTTTTTGTTACAGAGAGAGGACTCTCAAAAAGAATCAAGAGCAGAAAAGAAAAAGGGTAAGGATACAGTCTGATGGTGTAGATGGGGTGGCTGTGGCTCAGTGGGTAAGAGTCGGTCGTCTATCAATCGGAAGGTTGGCGGTTCGATCTCAACTCTGGCAGTCACATGCTGAAGTGTCCTTGAGCAAGACACTGAACCCCAAATTGCTCCCTCTGTTGTTCAGTGGTGTGTAAATGTGTAGGAATAAGATTAGTAAATACTGATGCTCTCTTACATTAGTTTCCTCTACCATCAGTGGGTGAATGGGTATGAATGGGTGATTGTGACAAGTAGTGTGTAAAAGCACTTTGAGTGGTCAGACAGACTAGAAAAGCACTATATAAGTATAAGTCCATTTACCCCATTTAGATAACCTGTCATTTCTGCCTGTAACTGCTGTTTCTTCCAATTGCACCTCTAACACCAATTCAAGATTCAAAATAGGGAGTTAAATCTGCTTCCATGTAGATTAGCAAAAGATAATATCGTTTTTGGAACCTTTTTTCCTAGGAGGAGGAGGAGCGAAAGCGTCAGGAAAAGCAGCGATTGGCTGATCTTGCTAAGCAGAACCATACCCTCAGACAGCAGAAAAACAACCTGCAAAGGGAGCTGCAGCTGCGTGAAATGGTATGTTTTTACACAAAGGATGGGTTATGAAGGGTAACTGTAGCTTCCTTTGTTTGTCTGGAGAATTATAACTTTTTTTTTGTTGTAATTCTCTTTTTATTGAGATATCTTGTCATCATAACACGGTACATACATCTTAAAAACATGAAAATGTCTTTCTTTTTTAGTTAAACAAAATACGTATAAAGTAAATAAAAAAATTAAAAACCCACAAAAACAACAATTTGATAATAGGATGTCGTTAACACATCTGGATATTTAGTTTTAATAACAATTAAAGAGTATGGATATCGCTAAGTAATGTTAATCATTACAAATTACATTTTCTCTGCGTTGTTGTCAGGGTGTTAATTCCCCCTCCAGTACCCCGAGAAGATTTAGATCTGAGTCACCACGTGGAGGTGCTGCAACGGTTAAAGCCTCTCCACTGAGGTCCCCTACCATCTCACAAGCTGGTAAGAAAACTACCCAGTGAAGAAAGAGAGACTGTAAGTGATAGAAACTTCCCAATTAAACATGTGTCCATTTCCTCTCTCTTAAGCTTGCAGCTCCCCGAGTAACAGTGGTCTTCCAGTTATCTCCAACGTACGCTCACTGTCCGATGCACAGCCCAGCAGGAGTAAGAGAACACAACTTGTTTCTCCACAAACAACGCCCAAAAGACCAAGAGTTAACGGCCTCGGCCAGCGCACCTTAGCTACATCCACATTGTTAGATCCGAGTCCACAAATTTCCCCATCTATACCTCCACATGATGATGATGATGATGATGATGCAACTGATGATGAGCTCATCATCTTGGAAACTGCCTGTACCCCCAAGCCTCAAAAACAAGTCCCTGATTTGACTAAAGTTAAGCAAGAGCAATGTGATGCTAACGTCGGCATGCTGTTGGAGTGCAGTGATGACGCCATGGAGACCAATGATGCATCAACAAGCAGTGCCCCTGCACCTCTGCCAGTTTATACCAGCAACACAACGCAGACAGAGGTACACAAAGTGAAGGTGGAAGTGAAGGAAATGACAGAGGAAGAAAGGGCAGGGATGAGTGTAGAACAGAATCAAGATGTGAAAATTGATGTCTGCAGCACAGAGACAAATCATCTAGATAATGAGGATGACGCTGGACCTTCCAGTGTAGACGCCCGCACTGAAAGGTCTCCAGCACAATATCCCAATATTGTTGAGGCACAGGAACAGCAAGACCAGCTTCTGGAACTCATGCAGTCTACAGCTCAGGAGAGAGACCACTTTAAAGAGCAGGTTCATAAACTAAGCTGCCAACTGCAGGACAAAATGCAGGATCCGACTCAGATCACTGTAAAGAAGGAGTATTCTCACCAAGCCGTCCAGACGGAGGAGGAGGAAGGCTGCTACAAAAAACTCTTTGAGAATGCCAAACAGAAAGTTGACGAATTGATTAGGGACAAAGAGAGTTTGCTGGCAGCTACTGAGACCAAGCCCAGTACTGCCAAGAGCGAAGAAAATGATATGGATGAAATAGCACTGCAGGTTGACGGGCTGCTCAGGGAGCTGGATCAGAGAACCAAGGAAAGGGATGAACTGCGCTCACAGGTTAGTATGTTAGCTGTCATCACTATGTGAAAATCTAATCTCGGAGAGTAGTCTCATTGTCTTCTTCAACAAATTGAGTGATCACATGACCTAAATGTGGATTTAGAAGATGTGGGATGCAGTTCAAGAGTTACAAAGAGAGAAAACAAGTATTTGAATAAAGCAAGCCTGTTCTTTAGTGTGAAGAGATTCATGCCTTTTACAGTTTATCAGACAACTTCCTTAAACTGCTATCCTATGACTATTTTTATATATATATTTACTGTCTTGTCTTCCCCTCCTCTTTTATTTATTTCCTATCCTCTCGGGGTTCACTGTTATCTACATCAACAGGTGGACAGTCTTGAGGAGGAAAGGGCAAGCTTGGCATCCCAGTGTGAGGAGCTCAGAATGAGCCTGCAGCAGCAGAGGGAAAACGCACAAGAGAGAGGCATACCTCCTCACAGAGCCACTGATTCTTTTGCACAAACAGAACTAGAGGACCAAGAAGGGGCAAACTCAAGATCAGATTCATCCAGAAGGTTGATTTTTTGTAAAATCACTTCCTTTTCATGTTAAATGAAATACCACTACCACTATCTGTCAGGGACCAGGATCCTAACAGATGTCTTCTCTATGTTTTTATCTCCCCCAGTTTGATTGAGCTCCGACACAACATTGGGCGCCTTCTCGTCTCCATCGTGCCTGCTCTTGACCTGGAACAAGTGAATTATGAATGTAATGTAATAGATGAAATCCTAGAGCAGCTGCTTTGTGATGAGGCATCCTTTGCACCTGAGGGGCTGAGATACAGATCAGAAGATACATAAACAAACAAATCCTAATCTTAAAGCCATTGGGGTAAATATTTGATGTATGATAGTGTTGCATAATAAGGAATTCAGTGTTACTATGTTAATGGGAGCTGTGTGTGTACATTTACAGTTTTTATATTGATACAGTGAGGGGGGAAATGAAGCAACTTGTACTTTTTCAACATAACAGACAGGATCACTATATAATTAAATCACATCATGTTCATGAATAAATACTGTGCAGTAACTTTGCTCTTTAGGTTTTTTGGTAGGACCATAATTGTAACCAATGCATTAACAAATGTATGATAGTTTGTCAATTAGTCTGTCTGCTCTAATCAACTTTTGTTAGTTTCACAACAGCTTCGACGACTCTGCATCTGTCTCTGATTATTCACAATGACTGCTGATGGTTTCCCTTTGCTTTTTATTGAATTGCGTTTTGCACAAATCTTGCAAGATAAATATTTTTACCTAACCAAATGTTGTATCGCTGCCCGTGTGCATCTTTGATTGGACAAATATTATGTAAGATATAGTTGGCAGTTTGCCTACAGTGTAAGTATTACAAAACAAAGTGAAAATCATTTCAAGAGCCTCTCCTTAATTCCATGAACAGGTTGTCCCCTTTTTATTTACAGTCTATGGTTGCCCCTGCTTGGGCAATGTTTAATAGGCAACCACAGTAGAGGACTACATTTGCATATTGTAGATTTCCAAATAACTCACTGCTGTCTTTACTCAGAATGAATGAACAGATTCTGACTGGCCTTGAAAATCAAAGGGTTAGGGTTAGGGGATATGGTTATGGTTAGGGTCAGGGATATGGTAATGATTAGGGTTAGGGTTATGATTAGGGTTAGGGTTGTGATTAGGGTTATGGTTAGGGGTTAGGGATATGATTGTGATTAGTTATAGGGTTGTGATTAGGGTTAAGGTTAGCATTAGGGTTATGATTAGAGTTAGGGTTATGATTAGGGTTAGGGTTTTGATTAGGGTTAGGGTTTTGATTAGGGTTATGGTAAGGATTGGGGTTAGATTAGAGTTAGGGCTGGGATAAATGTGAGGGTTGGGATAGGGTTATGATTAGGGTTATGGTTGGGATTAGGGTTAGAGTTGGGATTAGGGTTAGAATTGGGGTTAGGGTTAGGATTAGGGATAGGGTTAGGGTTAGGATTAGGGTTATGATTAGGGTTAGGGTTATGATTAGGGTAAGGGTTAGGATCAGGGTTAGGGTTAGGGTTGGGATTAGGGTAAGGGTTAGGGTTAGGATAGAGTTAGGGTTATGGTTTGGATTAGCGATAGGGTTATGATTAAGGTTAGGGTTAGAACCAGAACCAAACTCAAGCAAACAGAACTAGAACTGAAACAGAACCAAACTCAAGCAAACAGAACCAGAACCAAACTCAAGAAAACAGAACCAGAACCAAACTCAAGCAAACAGAACCAGAACTAAATTCAAACAAACAGAACCAGAATCAAACTCAAGCAAACAGAACCAGAGCCTAACTCAAGCAAACAGAACCAGAACCAACTCAAGCAAACAAAACCAGAACCAAACTTTAGCAAACATTATTAATGTCCTCAGGTTTGCATTGAAAAAAATCAGACGCCTCAGCTTGGATGGGCTTATCCGATTTCTCCTCTAAGTGAGAATTTGCCCAGTCTTTGAACCCTAACCCTCTCAGAAGGAACAGATGAAGACATGATACACAGCCTCCCCTCCATCACCTATATCATATATCCTCACATGTGATTGGCCGCATGGCCGCCATGCTGACCAATCAAAACTTTGAATACTTGAGTATTTTTAATAGCAAGAACTCCAGGACTTTAACTCAAGTGATAATTTGATGGAACAACTTTCACTTATATTGGATATATTAGATAATATTTGAGCAGGATGATCTATGCTCTGACTTAAGTAATGAAGACGTGTACTTTGTCCAGTACTGTTGTTTTCATATCGGACACAAGACTGATAGGAAGAATTGAATGAGTAAATTACATGTTGATACCTTTTTATTTGCAGTCTATGGTTGATACACACTCTTGTACAGTAGGTGGCGGTATGTATCTAACAGCTGTTTGCGATCCACTATTAAACACAAAGAAGAAGAAGAAGAAGAAGAAAGTTAGACCGTCTCGTTCACAATCAAGCAGCTTCATGTTATTTTATTGTATAAGTAAGAATAGGCTTCACAACAAAACGCTTGGTTACAATAATATAGAATACCGTCCATGTATTTATAACTTCTATGCCAGTCCCACGGACAGTCCAATATCTTCAACAACCATAGACTGTATACGTCGGTCGGAGTGCGATCCTACGTCATCTCCTCTTCCGCGTTTTCGTCCAATCACTGAAGAGTACTCTGACGTATGACGCAGAATACGGAAGTTTCGAACAAATTGTACGCGGGAAATCACTGATCGCTTCAGCAGGACAACAGAAGAGGTAAAACACGAATTTACAATGCAAAAACGTCCTTCGTTTGAAAATAAATCCATGTAAACGTTTATTTCCGTAGAGTTTGTTAAGAACCTAATCGTGGGTCAGTGGTTTGGACACGGTTTCGTCTTTTTTTTTCATTCTGTCTACAGTTTTAGCCGCAAATCTTCCCAACAAGCCCGCTAAGATTACTGCTAACGGTGTTTGCTAACCTAGTTTTAACTACAGCTGCCACTGCAATTGTGTGACCAAATAAAATACGTGTCATTTTTTTCTCTAGAGTCGTTAAAACAGGGTCTTTTTTATTTAGCACATATTGATGAAAGTCTTTTTCAGAATCAGAATCAGAATCAGCTTTATTGGCCAGGTATGCTTGAACACACAAGGAATTTGACTTGGTAAACTGTGCTCTCTTTGTACAAGGCATAAGAATAAGGCATACAAATAAAAATAATAACAATAACATCAGCTATAAATAAAAAAGGACAACAACATTTTAGATGCTTATGTATATAGCTTAAAGTAATCCGAAGTTCTAAATGTTTTTTTTTTTCTTCCTTTGGTTGGTTTCAGATATATTTTAAAAATGAAGGTTATAACGTGTGAGATTGCATGGCACAACAAAGAGCCAGTCTACAGTCTGGACTTCCAGCACAGCTCTGAAGGACGCATTCATCGACTGGCCACAGCTGGAGTTGACACCACAGTCAGAGTGAGTAAACACAGACTGCAATAAAAATATCATATACAGTAACTTAAAAAAAAACCCATTGGATTCATATATGAATCGCCTAACACACCAAGCTATTTTAAGGTTAATGTCGTAAGGGCAAATGTGCCACAAAAATAGGAACTTTATTTATTTTTTTTATATATATAATTTTATTTTATTGAGTGTGCAAAGGTCTAAATACATCAGTTCATTCTGTGATTCAAATAATTAGTCATCTTAACCCCCCCCCCCAAAAAAAATAATAAGGAAATCATATTTTATTTCATAGATCCTGTTTCACATTAGTTACATTAAATTAATCTCACAGGTAGTTTGTATCCCTTACACCCAGTCTGACATGTTTACTCTTGTCTACCATACAACTTCACTGACATATAGACCCACACACACACACACACACACACACACACACACACACACACACACACACACACACACACTACACTTACATACTACACTTACACACACACACTTGCGTTAATACAACAAGTTTGAGGGGGTTCTTGCTTTTTTATTCAGGCATTCTCAAGGTCTCCAAACATCTTAAATGTGTCACACTCATGATTGTTCAGTTGCCCGATTTTTCCATCTTTTGCCTCAAAGTTATACACACCTGATGAGATAAATGGTGATAGTAAAATGCTAGAATGTGTCTTTGATATTACATATCAATTACTTGAAATATATTGATATATTTGTATTGACTTGCTTAGAATCATAAGTCAGGTCATCTTTAAACTGATACCTTTTAAAGATTAATTACAGTGTCTCTTATATAAAATACATTTTACACATTTTGAATGAAAATGAATAAACTGTATACCCTTTTTTAAACTGTAAACTACTCTCAGCTGTATTAAAATTGGCCACATTTGATTTGATTTGATGTCTTTATTTCGAACATGTAAAAGTAATATATAAAAAAAAGTAGAAAAGAAGAAATAGTTATACAAACATACAAGAAAAAAAAGAAATAGTTATACAAAAGAAACAAAATCAATCAGTTCCATTAGCAAGCAGTGAAAAAAATTCCTTTACGATTACATTAGATAATATTAGAACTTTTATTTGTCCATAATGTAGAAAATTGCCTTCGCCTCACAGACAATGCAACATTTTTAGAAAAGAACAGAGAGAGCGCTTGGGATTCTTCCTGGTGATTGCCAGCAGAATTCCTTCAAGGAGCTAGTATAAAAGATTTACATGTGCAAAAAGGAGTAGAAAGAAGTTCAAACTTATCTAATCCTACCCCTTCATTCACTATTATCTGGCATTATACTAGTGCACTCCTACAAGTCAAATCTTCATATTTACAGCGACAATCAAAAGCAAACCCCTCATGATTCTCAAAACTTGTCTTCCTCCTTGTACCCCGTTAAAATCATTTCTTTATACTTATTCTTGAACTGGATTATGTTCTGACATTGCTGTAGCTCCATGTTGAGTCTGTTCCACAGTTTCACACCACAGATTGAATTACAAAAACTTCTCCTTGTGGTCCGAACACTCACCACCTGTAATCTTCACTTCCCTCTTAAGTTAAATCCCCCCTCTCTTTCAAAGAACAATCTTTGAATATTTCCTGGAAGGAGATTTTTCCTTGCCTTATACACAGTTTGTGCAGTTTTAAAATCTACAAGGTCAAATAATTTCAATATTTTGGATTTGAGGAACAATGAATTTGTGTGTTCACAGAAATCAACATTGTGAACTATTCTTTTTTTCTGTAGTACTGACAGTGGTTGTTGTGAGCTTTGTTAACTGAAGTTGAGTTTGCTAACCTTTTGTCTGATGTTAATGCAGCTGTGGCAGGTCAACACAGGCCCAGATGGGAAAGCTGTGGTGGACTTTCTGTCCAATCTGGCTCGACACACTAAGGCGGTAAACGTAGTGCGCTTCAGCCCTAATGGAGAGCTGCTTGCTTCAGGAGGAGATGGTATGTCACAAAATATGCCGATGTAATGTAAAGTTTGTGCTAAGTAACATTTATGGGCAATGATTGAAGAGGCAATGAGCATATGATTATTAAATAAACCAGGGATTATCAGTTTGGTAATCATGTGGTTTTTTTCTCTATTACTTCATACAGATGCAGCAATACTGCTGTGGAAGCTCAACGACTCTAAGGAGCCTGAGCAGGCACCAGCTTTTCAAGAGGATGAAGATGCTCAGCTCAATAAGGAGAGCTGGTCCGTGGTAAAAACACTAAGGTACAAAACTCAGAAAAATGTGAATCACACTTTGCTAGAACATTTTAAGTACAAATATTACCCCCTATTTGATTATATATCGTCTCTTTGAACTGATTTAAAACTGACAGTAAAGATGCAGCAATGGATTATTCAATGACGATCAGCATGGCAATGCTGATATATATTGTGTGATATACAATCTTTAATTCTACCACAAATTGTGGAAATGAACAGACAGGGTGGAATTATTACACCCTTTATGATTTTTCAGTGTTGTGAAAATCTGCAGTGGATTGTTAAAAGTGACTGCAGTGATTTTTTATGTATTTTCTGATTTATCTTGGCAGTTGATCCTCTTTCGCCAATTACTCACTCACATTGGTGACCATTTATGTGAGCCGTCTCTAAATGACTTGTACTGAAAAATAAATATAAAATACTTAAAAAACATAAAGGACTTTAAATCACATGTTGGGTTGTCAGAATTACTTTAGAGCTAATGTTATGAGATCTTGTTTTGTCTTTCTATTTGTTGTCTGACTGAAATAAATTAGTAGAAACTGTGAATTGATGAAAGAAATCTGATTGGTCTTCAGGGGACATATAGAGGATGTGTATGACATCTGCTGGACACGGGATGGAAACTTCATGGTGTCTGGGTCTGTCGACAATACTGCTGTTATGTGGGACATTAACAAAGGTTTGCTTCGACTGTCAGCTTCAATTTAAAAAAAAAATCTGCTATTTCATGACATTTTGGGGTTCCATTTACCGTATTTGTTGCTGTTTTTTGTGTGCTCAGGTCAGAAGCTTTGTATATTGAATGAACACAAGAGCTACGTGCAGGGGGTGACGTGGGATCCTCTGGGACAATATGTAGCCACTCTCAGCTGTGACAGGTATGAAAACAGAGCCCCTCATGGCTTTAATGTTAGCCTAATCTTGTCTTTGTCATTTGCCTGCAAAGCTAGTCATTAGTCACAGAGAGTTTGGAAGAGATTAATGCTTACTGTGTTTTTTGTTGTTGTTGTTGTTGTTTTCCCTCTCCTTCAGAGTGATGCGTGTGTACAGTACTCACACCAAAAAGAAGGCCTTCTGTGTCAGTAAAATGAGCTCCGGGCCGCTTGCAGAGGGAGAGGTCAGTAGACATTTTGGTTTTGATTAAAAATTAATCGAGTTTGTTGATCATTGAGACCTGGAATTTTACATTTGTTATGATCAGTCATTTTGTCAGATTTAGGGTTGGTAAATCTGAGCTTTTCTATCCATTAAAGGCAAAAATGTCTAAAAAAACATAACTTAAAAAACACTTGTACATACACAAATCCTGCCAATGTTTTGAAAACACACAAAGTGAAATCAACTCTCTGTTGTCACTCACGCTCCTGTTTTGGTGTTGATTGGTGCTGACTAAAACTGTCCCTATTATCTCTTAATATTTGTTCTACCGTTCCCCCATATTATGTTTGTTCACGTATTATTGCTTAATTTCTCTCTTGGTCCTTTCAGGTCAAACAACACAGAATGTTCCACGACGACAGCATGAGATCGTTCTTTCGCCGTCTTTCTTTCACACCCGATGGGTCTTTCCTGCTCGCCCCAGGTACCAACACAACACGCCCTAACATGGCCAGTTGTCCTTGCTAAGATTATTTCTATAAACCAAGGTCATTCCTCATTGCCCCCTTTTTTTCCTTTTACCTCAGCTGGATGTGTGGAGATTGGAGAAAACATCATAAACACCACCTACATCTTTTCCAGGAAGAGCCTTAAAAGGTAACTGTTGTGAAATGACTGTTTTGTACAGATTCGGTGTCATGTACGTGTTGGAATTACCTCAATGTGTGATTCCCTGTCTGTGTGTTTTAGGCCTATTGCACATTTGCCATGTCCAACAAAGGCTACACTGGCTGTGCGCTGCTGCCCCGTCTACTTCGAATTGAGGACCAAGAAAGACGAGGGCAAGAACTTTAACAACAGAAAAAAATGATAATGACAGCCCTGAGTCATTTATTCTCTACTCTTTGTTTGACATGCATGTTTTCTTTATTCCTCCTCCTCAGATGGTTCTACTCAGGCTCTTCCTAACGTGTTCCAATTGCCGTATCGTATGGTGTTCGCTGTTGCGTCCGAGGACTCCATCTGCCTGTATGACACACAGCAGACTCTTCCTTTCGGTCTGGTGTCTAACATCCACTACCACACACTGAGTGATCTAACTTGGTAAAACTGGACCTTCTTCTGTTGTCTTTTTTGTTTAGCTTTCTCAAACATTCATTTGATTCTGTGATGAGAACAGATTCCACAATCCTTCTCCTGTGCAAAAATGAAGCTGTTATGAGGCTTCAGAAGAGAAGAGGGATTTATCCACTCAATTTGAGTTAATCAGACTGCTGAGGCCTGATGTCAACTTTTGGGAGACTGTAGTGTTAATTTCCACATCATGGGAAACATGTATCTTATAGCCCCTTAATTGGAGGTGGAATCATGCCAGAAATGTTTTCCCCCGCTGTGCGTCTAATCTTTAGAAATAAAAGTGATGCATTCCTGTGACAGGCTGAGTTATTATCTGACGGGCTCAGCGTTAGCTTGGTCTCTACCTGCAGCAGGTGCTCTTTATGAACCAGCTCTCCCACCTCCATGCATCTGTCTCATCTTCATTGAGGATTTTTACGCCCGGTGTGCGTTAGTGACAAAGACACAACCGGGGGACGTCTGTTTAATATTTGATGTTTTCGCCGCCATTACCATAAAAAGCTCTGCGTCTACAGCTTGATTTAATCCAGTTTGGTGATACATCAGACACATTTAGTAAGTTTTGATTAACTCCTTGTTGAAAGATGCAGATGCATTTCAGGGTGCCGTAAACTGACGGTCTGTCCAGCGCGCCTGTCACTGCAGGTGCATTCAAGGACCGTCGTAAATGTGCAATACATTCCTTTCATGGCATTTTTCTGTGAGTCAAGAGAATCTAAATACAGTCACAGTGGTCACATCAAGAATGTTTTCTTTTGACATTTTAGCAGGGCCAGGCTGAATTATTTCACTTAAGATATTACACAAGCAAAAGTGTTAATGAAGTGTTGACGATTTTAACACTTGGTATAACCCTGATACTGATATTTGATCGACTACATGAATTATTTAAAGAGTGAAGATGTTTTGGCAAAAATCAAAGACTAAAATGTTTTGAGTTTTCGTCGACTAAAACTATAAAGGGCTTAAAAGACTTAAATGTGACTAAAACTAACAGGCATTTTCGTCTAAAGACTAAGAATAAATCTAAAATTGCCGCCAAAATTTACACTGTTGTAAACCTACTCTTATAACACAAGATTCTTATAAACCTTTGTTGGACGAATGAAAAACCTCAGTTCCATACATGTTTCACCTTCCATTTACTGTCATGTTTTCTATCACCCTCCTCTCTAGGTCTCTTGATGGTTCCTTCCTGGCTGTTTCCTCCACAGATGGTTACTGCTCCTTCCTGACCTTTTCTCCCGGGGAGCTGGGCACTCCGCTGAAGGAGCCCCCCACCCTGGAGGTCTTTGCCCCAAATAGCGCTAGTGACAAAAAGGGCAAGAAGTCGGCTAGGACGTCATCTCCCGTGACCCAGCCACAAAACTCAGCCCCGACTCCCACATCCCAACCCAGCCTTGGGAAAGACGCCCCCTCCGTCACCCCCCCAGAGGAGAAGAAGAGCACCCCCAGTGCCAAGTCTAAACCTCAGCCACGCAGGATCACCCTCAACACGCTGGAGGGCTGGGGGAAGCCCTCTACCCCTAAAGCCACAGCTCCTTCAACACCCCGGACACCGACATCTGGAAGTGCACCGCCAACTCCTGCCCCTCTTACTCCGACCAACTCCTCCACCACCCAATCTCGCATCACTCCCCTCACTCCCTCAACGCCCAAAGTCCTTAACGGTGCTAATGCTTCTGAGCTCACCACGCCTAAAGGATCGACAACTCCAAAGGGAACGACTCCAAAGGGACCAACGCCGAGGTGAATGCAGAAACAGTTATCGTGTTACATTCTGTCAAATAACTTTATTTGCCCTGAGCAGGTGTGAGAGAGTGAGAGAGTGAGAGAGAGAGTGAGTGAGAGAGTGAGAGAGTGAGAGAGTGAGAGAGTGAGAGAGTGAGAGAGAGAGAGAGTGAGAGAGAGAGAGAGAGTGTGAGAGAGAGAGAGAGTGAGTGAATATTTTATTTTGGTTTTCAAATTTAAACACAAACAGAAAATAGACTTATACAAAGGATGGAAAAGAGGGGTGAAGGAAGCCTACTACGTGCAGTAAACACGTTAAAAGGGATTGAAATGGGAAGTTTTTGTCAGTAAGTTATGCATCAGAAATAAAAAAAATATATTTTCATACACATTGTATGAAAACACACGCACTATTCAAACGTGATGTGACTAGAGTCTGAAGCCTGAAGAAGCAACAACACAAAGAATGCCTGCTCCCTTCCTCCAATGATCAAAGTAACTAAGCTGATTATCTCTAAAGATGCTGTTTTCAAAGAGGAGTACTAAGAGAAAGAAGAATTCTTAAAAAATGAGCAGGAGAAGATTTTGAGTGAAGTTCAAAGTTTGTCTTCTGAAAGAGCAGAACTAATAGGAATAGCTGCAGTGAGTGAGGTTGTGATTTTTGTTGTTGGTTCTGCATGTGCTCAGCTCTAGCAGCGAGAACAAAGCCCTGTCTGGTATGAGGGATTCGTTGGACCCCCCACTGACTATAAAATAATAATCACTCTGGCAGACTGTGCTTAGACAATGGCAGACCTGCACATGCTTCTGTTTTTACTTGTATATGTAACTTAGAATATTTTCCTTGGCTGGTCTTATTTAGCCATGGAAAATATTAAATTAGACCAAAAAAACTGAGGATAAAATAAACCGGATCAATGATCAGATTTGTTCACTGTAGAACTGTTGTGTGTTTCTCTGTTGATGTCGTGCTCAGCCTCTTACAGTTTGTGCTTTCTTTCTTTTTTTTTAACACAGGAGAGTGTCTTTGACTCCCGTTGCAGCCAGGTCTCCAGCTGTTAGCTCACTTTTCCGCACTCCTTCGTCCACCGAGAAGGCCAAACACGGTAAGCCATCGCTGCCCCGACTCTCTGGAACTCTCTCCCTCCACACACCAGCAACTCTGACTCACTCCAATCATTCAGAAACATACATGTTCAAAAAAGCATACATCACATGACCTCTAACCCCACCCCACCTCTGTCCTTGTTTTGTTTTATTTGCATATTTTATTTTTACTTTTATTCTATGTAAAGCGTCTTTGAGTATTCAGAAAAGGACTATATAAATCCTATGTATTATTATTGTTGTTATTATTATTATTATTATTATTATTATTATTAAGTAATGCTATCTGATGTCCTTTATGCTGCAAGTATGAAAACACTAGAATAGGGACTGAAGATCCCGTAGGGCACTGATAGAAAGCTTTTCTGCTTTCATCGGCATCTTTAATTACATAACTTGATCTCTGTCATGGCTAAGGCTGCAAAATCAACCTTTATTTTTTACTAATAATACGGATTCAATCATTGTGTTTTATCTTTGTGAAGTTTAAAACCAGGTTTCCTAACAGCAATGAACTCCTTGGAGTCAATGTAATATCAGGGGTAATCAGTTTTTTAAATCAATGTATTCCCTGTGTACTTAAAAAAACAAAACACAGCACCATTAAGTGCCTCTGTCAAGTTCCACCATCATTTCTATTAACTGTGGTGAAGGTTTGCTCTCATAAATAAATAATGAGATCTTAGAGTATAGCAATGTTTACACTGAAGTCCAGTTCAGCAAAATATAAATATGTGAACCTAGCTAGTAGTATATTATGACTATCAATACTGCTTTACTTGGAAATAAGACCAAAGGTGAGTACATCCAGAACAGTGGTGATATCCTCCATCTAGGAAAGCTGTGTGCTATAATAAGCACAGTAGGGAAATTGAACAAGGAAGAGTGTCCTAACACCATTGTGGGAGTTTTCAGTGGACATTTAGAAAATAGAAAACTATTATCTTCTTTTGTTCGCTCTTAGGAATAAGACCCAAGTGACAACCTCCGGCCGCGAGAATTGAAGCCAATGTGAAAGTGTTAAAAAATGCAGTTTCTCGTGTGTCCACTTGAGGCTGGCTCCAGAAGTACCGGAAACCACATACACACCAATTCAAAAAAAGACGATCAGCAGAAATAAACATGTTTACAGCCTGGTACAAAAGACAAGTGTAGTCCGGCACACACTGTACGGGGGGAATTTGATCCTAGCGTGGCTGTTTTGGAGATTTTAAGATTACGAGTTTTCCATTTTAGAGGCACAGCTGACTTGATTGACAGGCGGGAACACTAGCTGTTGAAAAGAAGGCTCAAAGCCTGCCTCTTTACCTCACACTAGCTCGACAGAAGTTAGGTTGAGTTCAACATATCCAATATTGCTCCCACCAACGATTGGCTTCAAAACAGAAACAGATGGATGACGTCACGGACACTACATCCATTTATTATACAGTTTATGAATAAGACCTATAAACCCAGGGAATTTAGTCTTTGTTATATTACAACTGCTAACATTTCATATAAAATCTGACATCATATTATTGTTTATTCACAGCGATGATCATAATCTGCTACTGTCAAAGGAAAATTTTGATTTTGGGACTACAGCTAAAACTTTGTAGCTGCCTGTTTAGCACTGGTGCCCTTTTCTCTACATAAGAAACAATAATAGAGTTCATATATAAAGTCCTCTGTTTAAAGAGATTAATAAAAAGCTTGTCAGACAGACACTAGCCGATCAGTTCAAGGACTGCATTTCAGCCAGCCTGTCAAATTTCATACAAATGTGTTGGATCATAACCAAGTAAGCAAAACTAAAATGTTTTAATACCAAAATCTTGAAGGAATGTCCAAGAGTATCCACATAAAATGTAATTGACTCAGTTTCAGTATTTTGTTACAAGCATAGCTATTCAATGTAATTAACCACGTTACTTTATCTGGGACATGAGCGTTGACTCAATTCCGCCAAACTCAGGGTTCTAAATGTTACAAACAAGTTCCTAAATACTCTTTTGTGTACTAAGCTATCGTTTCCAATTTCTGTGTCACTGATTTTTGTTCTTTCATCCTTTGTATTTTCTCAGAACGCCCATCTCCCCCCACTGATCCAGTCTGCCAGCCTCCAGAGTCCAAAAGATCTAAGACCAGTGACCTCCCAGCAAAGACCAGCACCACCAAAGCTTAATAGTTACTGGGACCAGTGTGTTGTTATGATGTTGGAAAAGAGAATATTTACAGAGACAAACATTTTACAAGCTTCAGGAACATTTCAAGTGTTTTTGGCTGATTTTGTGTGTTTCTTTTAATCTAGCTCGATAAGTGATATAACCGACTGCAGTAAGTGCCTGCCCTTGAATGAACTCTTCTCCTTGTAATGTGTGTTTGTATCATACAGTGAACAAGCTTACTGTTTGAAATATGCCTTGTTTGACATTGTTATGCTTATGTGCTGCGGTTTTTGTCTAATGTCCGGCTAACAACATGTACATGTGGAACTGAAACTGCAACAGAAAAAAATGTTTTACAGTTTGAAGCCTTGTGGGAACACTTAGTGAACAATCTAAATCTTAAGTTGCTGAGATTTCAAAATAGCTGCTTGAGTGAAAAGTGTAAAACTGTCATGCATCTAAGAGTCATATTTTCATAGTCTAATAAAAAAAAGTTTCACACATTGTTTGTGTCAGTGGTTTTTAGAAAATGTCTGAAGGAAGAAAAATACTAGCATCTTTTTTTTTCTGGCATTTTGATTATTTGAATAGTTTTGTATGAAAACAGATCTCAAAGCACACATCTTGACAGCTGTATGCTTGCTAAATGCCTGTGGATGTTCATCCTTGATGTGCCGGGCTTTTGTCCCAAGGACTTCAGTTGCAAAGCTGGGGTTGTGAGGGCAGAAGATTTGACCCAAACAAAAGATATTTAACTTTTTTGAATAAATCAACATATTTTCTGTGGTTCATAAAGACTTGAATTCCTTCCTTGTTCTGCAAGCTCAGAGCATTTTTTAAGACCAAAAGAGAATGAATATTTTATATTTTGTGGATCATCCAATACATTATTAAAAACTGTTCACTACTCTGACAAGTAACACTCCAAAGTTCCTTTATTTTCATTCATAAGAATTGTATTTGCTCACTTCAGTGTTTGACAACACAACATTCGATACATGTCTTCACAAAATATGTATACACTGTCCATGAACAGACAGGAGCAGGAAGAAGAAAAATGTATAGTACCTGCCCCTCCCCTTAATCACAACATAGTATACCACTAATCCAGATGACTAATCTCTTTTCACAAAACATCAAATGTAATAGTAAACACTGAACAATCCAATACAGCTTTACTGGATAAGTATGTAGTTCCCCATTACTTTACCTTTTATTTAACATTCTTTTAAACTGTAAAAGATTTAAGGAGCATTTTATATCATCATCAAGAGAATACCAAAGTTTAACTCCATGAACTGAAACACACATTTGATTTAATGTAGTGTGTGCGTATGGACTTTAGTAATTAAATTCCCCAAATCGTAGTCTTAAATATAAATAAATCATTTTACCTTCAACTGATTAAAGTTCAGTTGACTCAGAACATTACCCCTGAACTGTGTCTGCGGAAATCAGGTACTGCCTGACAGGAGTACAATGACAATTTAATGAACAAATAATGTTAAAATGTCCACACACAACTGGCTAATGATTTGTTCTGAAGTTGTATTTATTTTTTGGGTCTGGAAAACAGACATATTGAGCATACGTTTATTTGTGGGTCAAAGTTTGAGAAATATTTTTTATTTTGTTAAATAGAGCCGCAGCAACTGAAAATTAATCAGTGTTAAAATAATGGAAATTGACATTGAGAGCTGTCAAGTTAAAATTATGAAATCATTAGATATTTTCGTTCCAAAAGTACGGTGGCCCTGAAGGACAAAACACATTTACAAAAGATGAAACACTTTTACAAAGTTGGAGAAAAAAATTACATTTTGGAAAACAAAATTACAAAATCAAAAAAAAAAACATTTACAAGCGGTGAGACAATTTTACAAACGACGGCACACTTTTACCATTTCTGAAACAAATTAACATTTATTTTTAACGGAGAGGGAATGTACCAAACACCGGAAGTGATCCGGGAGTGATCGAGTGAGGGGTCATTTAGTTTGTTTTGATGGAGAGAAACCAAACGGAGCAACTTTTAGTACTGGTACTCCGTTTGGTAGCGGATCACTTCCGGTGTTTCGTACATTCCCTTTCCATTAAAAATAAATGTAAATTTGTTTCAGAATCAGAATCAGAATCAGAATCAGCTTTATTGGCCAGGTATGCTTGAACACACAAGGAATTTAACTTGGTAAACTGTGCTCTCTTTGTACAAGGCATAAGAATAAGACATACAAATAAAAATAAAAATATAATAACAATAACATCAGCTATAAGTACAAAATAACAACAAGTAGGCATGACTAATATGTACGGGCTAAAATAATATGATAAAGTGCAGTGGTGAGTAACAGAGGCAGTTTTTACATTAAAAAAATAGTCGTTAAATAATACAAAAAATAGAAATATGGAATTCTGCCTGGAGGATTGTTGCATTGTATATTTACATGTGTGTTTACAGAGAGTATTGATCCAACAGGTATGACACTGTTATGGTTTAGTGTTCATCAGAGTGACAGCCTGGGGGAAGAAACTGTTCTTATGGCGGGTTGTTTTAGCGCACAGTGATCTGTAGCGCCTGCTGGAGGGGAGGAGTTTGAAGAATTTGTGTCCAGGGTGTGAGGGGTCAGCGGTGATGCTACCTGCCCGTTTCCTGGCCAGAGAGTATTGATCCAACAGGTATGACACTGTTATGGTTTAGTGCTCATCAGAGTGACAGCCTGGGGGAAGAAACTGTTCTTATGGCGGGTTGTTTTGGCGCACAGTGATCTGTAGCGTCTGCCGGAGGGGAGGAGTTTGAAGAATTTGTGTCCAGGGTGTGAGGGGTCAGCGGTGATGCTACCTGCTCGTTTCCTGGCCCGGACCAGTACAAGTCCTGGATGGGGGGCAGGTCGACACCGATGATTTTTCTGCAGTCCTTATAGTCTGTTTCAGTCTGTGTTTGTCTAGTTTGGTTGCAGATCCAAACCAGACAGTGATGGAGGTGCACAGAACAGACTGGATGATGGAGGTGTAGAACATGATCAGCAGCTCCGAAATGGTAAAAGTATTCCGCCGTTTGTAAAATTGTCTCACCGCTTGTAAATGTTTTTGGTTTTTTTTTCATTTTTTAAATTTGTTTTGGCCTTGGTAAAAATTTTTTGCTAATGCAATTGTGTTTTATAAAATGTAAAAATGTTTTCCAAAATGTAAATTTGTCTCCAACTTTGTAAAAGTGTTTCACCTTTTGTAAATATGTCTTGTCCCTCAGGGCCACCGTATAATAGTGTTAGTTCTTTCATAAATACAAAAACTGTGAAACTTTAATTCGACAGTATTTGTATAACACTGGTAATCATGACAGAGAGGGAGCTCTATCATTAACTGGACGGTGCATCAAGTGAAGCAAGACTGGAGGCATCGTGCGCGAACAACCTACCATGCTACGAGGTGAAGAGTACTAACTTGAGTGGCAGCTCCCTCAGCCAATCACGGCTCGTCTAGCAGAGGTTCTTTAAGGCTTCTGCTAATGGCCTTTGTGTGAGGGCGGGGACGACTACACTCGGTTTAGGCTGCTGATTAGCAACAAACAGAAGGTTACGAGTTTAGAAATTGGACAATTTGACGGCCACACCGACTCTGCTGCTCCGAGAGCTGCACTAACTATGTCGGGTATTCCACTGGAGCGTGTGTGGTGGTTCGCGGAGAGGAACCTGTGGTGAATTGCGACATTTCGGGTTTTTGCGCGGACCTCGCTATTAGGTCGTTCAAGTAGCGATGCTGAGCTGATAGCTGCGTCATCATGTTGCTTCCGACTCGAGTTGGCAAAAAGAAATCTCAAGTTAACGCTAGCGGTGAGGCTGCCCGCCCGTCATCCAGCACCGGAGGGCCACTCCCGACCCCTGAAACAGATGGAAAGCAGGCTGCTGGGGAGCTGGTGAAGTGTGTTGCCCGGTAAAACTGGTGACTTCACATCAGTTGGCGCGATAGTCTGCTGGCTGCATTAATTATCTACACTTGGGTGGACAGTTAAAACATTTCTGTTGATGTGGCTTGATGGACGAAATCACAATTGTGTACTGAAATGTGACATCGTGTTATCAGAGGAGGAAAAGCCTGGTGTAGTATTTTGGGGATGTACGCCTGAACTGTTTGTGTTAGTGTAAAGTGATGCCTTCACTGACTGTCAGATACAGGGTACAAAGCAGCTGCTGACTCCCATCTAATGGTGACTTTCTTCCTCTTACTTGAGAAAAACAAACATTTTAAGTCATATTAGGAGATCTTATTGTTAATTTTACCAACCATTAGGATATTTTTAGGTATTGAAGTGTCAGACTCTTTTTGGGGGGGGAGCAGGTGGTCTGTTGTTGTCTGCTGTCACCCTCTCCACGTGGATTAGGTCAGTGGGTGAAGTTTTTTTTCTTAAATTTTATTTGTGATTTGATTTTGTTTTCTTAGCAAGACACCATGAAAAATAACACATGCAGGGTGTTGCAGATCTAAAGGATCCACAGATAGTCCTCAGAGGTCAGTGGGTTGAAGTTTGACTTGCTTTCTCCGCCAACTAAAGAGGGGGATAAGGGATTACTTCATAGACTGACAGGACATCCAGGAGCCTTGCCCTCCTCCCCTTCATAGTCTGAAAAGTTACATTTTTAGATTATAGAACCGGTTAAAAATGGCTGGCGACTGCGCCCACACCAACACTCACTACTCGAGTGCAGAAACGTTTAGTCCGTCCAAGCCTTGGTCGAATGGAGATGGAGATGGAGAGATGGATGCAGCCAGGAACTCTGGAGGGCGTGGACCCCCCGCACAGTGGTCGCCAAACTTTGAGGTGATAGACGGGCTGCTGTACCGCAAGAAGCTGGAAAAGGGTTTCATTAACTACAGGGAGGTTCTGGATGAGGGCAGGAGACACGAGGCCCTCTCTACCTTCCACCGGAGGCGGGGGCTTGGCCAGCACCACCTCTCCTTGGAGGAGACTTACAAATGCGTGGCTGAAAACTACTGGTGGGAGGGTATGAACATTACTGGCTGCCTTACATTCTGACTTCACAGGACAGGACAGGGTCCCTGACTTCATATCTGTATTTGATGAGAGGGTTTATGTATTTCAAATTAACCTAAAGTGTAGGCAGCTAATGATTGAAATAATCAAAGATCTGGGGCCTCATGTTCAAAGACTTGCGTGGATTTCCCACTGAAACATGGCGTACGCTCAAGTCCAGAAAACGTTTTACGCACAAAAATATCCAGATGTATGAATCTGCTCGCAAGGATCAACGGCTATAGAAACGTGTGTACCCCAGCCATGGAGTTGGCGTGAGGCCCTGCACATTTCCACAGTCATTTCACTCTAGATGCATCTGAACTTTGCCATGAAAAAGAGCGTACGCCACGTTTTTTTGCCCCAGGAAACGTAGATATCAATTCTTCACATTGCTTATATGAAATGCATCATTTTTTTTCAATGTAATCTGATGTTTGTCTGTTTTCTTAACAGGGATGTACTTCCAGATTAGAGATTTTGTCTTGGCCTGTCCTGAGTGTCAGAGCACACGCACCAGGAAAACAGAGGTAAGGTAATGTAACAGTCACTGAGGCTGAAAGGAAAAATAGCACTGCAGTGTGATAATCCCCTTCACCCTTTAATCAGAGTCTTAAATCTTGTTGGTTTTCATCAGTACCTTGTTGTTGTTTTTTGCATCTCTCACATTTTAATTCACACTTTCTTACGCTCACACTCACTTAATCACACTTTAATATCTCCAATAAGCACTTTCTCACTAGTGCATTCCCATTCCCATAACCCTGCCTCTCTATTCTGTCTATGTCATTGCATACTAGGGCCATGGTGGTAGAGGATGTGTCACTAAGACGATGGCGTCACACAGCGCTGACATGCTGAGCAAGCTGAGGAGTCAGCGGGAGGCGGGACTGTTCTGTGACATTACCCTGCGGACAAACGGGCGATCCTATTCGGCTCACAGAGCAGTCCTGGCAGCGGTCAGCGATCACTTCCAGGAAATCTTCACGGACATTGACGCAAGCTCAAAAGCAGACATAGATCTCACTGGTAAGATCAGAGGTCAAACATAACTGCATGTGTTTTTGATTAGTCAAAGTGCTGGGCCTGGGTGATAAGACCTGAGTGAGCCCACACTTTATCCTCATGTTGAGTTATTGAAACTGGCTCCACTGAAACTCACAGACTGTTTATTAAAAGTAGATTTAGCATCTTGGTTTCTGTAGTAAAGCCAATGCCTAAGTGCCATAAATCTGCAGTCCTCTAAAAGCCACTACACAAAATACTGAAAGTCCATTCGAAAGAAAGCAGAAAATACTCATCCCTCCACGGAATTTTTACCTCAGTTAACAGTATCCTTGTGACTTTGTGGACTCAGATGCCCTTTTCAAATCTTTTTCAATAGAAATTACTGGCAGCGTCTTTAAATTATGGCCCCATGTAGAGTTACATCGACCTTAACCTGTGATTTTTGAAGTTGCCTCCATTACAGCTGCCATTCACTGCTTCAAAAGAGGCTTTAACAAACCACCTGGTGAAATCATGGTGGCTTTGTGCAGACAGTGCAGAGAAAGAGTCAGAAACTGAATATCTCACTCAGTGGCTGGCTGAAATAATTCAAGAAGGTGACTAATAAAAGACAAATAGAAATGTCCATCAAGCCTGACTGAGTTGATTAAGACCTGCCCAATAGGGTTGCAAAGGGGAGGGACATTTTCAGTACATTTCTGGAAAGTTTCCGGTAAATTTCCATGGGAAGTTAAACTGTGGAATTTGGGAAATATTCCAAATTGGAAACTTAAATTGGGAATTTAAGGGAATTAACTGGGAATTTAATGGAAAGGTATCATATCCAAGCATAAATATTTGTTTTGTTATAAGCAGACATCCATCCAAAATAATACAATTAAAACAGATTTATTTGCGAGTAGAACTTTATCAAGTGTAAATATTATATTGAACAATCAATTCTTTCATTGAAGAACAAAAACATGAATGTTGAGTTAACCCTCCTGTTATGTTTGTTTCTCTGGAACAGCAATAATGTTCCTGGGTCAATTTGCCCCAGGGCATATTCAATTATCAAAAAGTGTCCTAACCCCAAAAAAAACCAATACACATTTTTTTAATCTAATTTTTAACTCCATTACTAACCAGTTAAATCAAGATTTAGTGCAATGGTGTTCTTTAATCCTCAAAGATCATGGTTCAAAGAGGATAACTCACTCGTTTTTCATTGTCACTAATGTTAAAATGTTTTTTAATGTACATTGGAAAGCCCTAAATATAAATACAATAGTTTATATGACATAGATTTTTGTTTGTTCTATTTTACATTTTGAATTTTTTATTTTTATGAAGTGATGTTGATAAATGAACATGAGACACCCTTTCTGTCACATGCAGATTTTTATGCTGCATTAAGCTGGTTTGGAAGGCATATATTGCCTAAAATAGACTTTAAAAAGGGTCAGTTTGACCCGCAACATAACAGGAGGGTTAAATATTACTTATCCCGCCGACCCATCCCATTCAAAAATTAACAAAAATGCAATCCATTCAAAATGTTAAATGGAAAGAGCCCCTCTCCCTCCAACAAAGTCCCATTCAACATGCAAATAAAAAAGCATCTTCCCTCAAGCTTCTCAAGCCTCTGCATTTTTGCTAAACCCTTTCAGGCAATGGGCTCTTCCTAAGTTTCCTATTAAGAGCCAACCTTCTATTTAGTAAATTCCTGGTTTATTCCTGTTTATTCCCATAAATTCCCGTTAATTCCCATGGAAAGTTTCCAACTTTGAAAATTCCTGGAATTTTGCAACCCTTCTGCACAAAGACAGGCACTGTAACAGTAGAGTAGTATTTCCAACGCTAAGATCCACAATCTGTAAGAAACTCCTATTTAACAGAAAAGTTAGTCTGATTTGTTAGTGTGAAAAAAAGTTTGTAAATCAAAGAGTTACACTTTGTAATTATTACATACTAGATATTAAAAAGGGAAATAGACACCCTGAAACAAACAGCACAGTAATGTTGCAAGACTACCATCACAGAATACATCATCAATATTCGCAGCTTCAGTAATATAAGCAGACAAATCATGATAGACGAAACATGATTTTCTTTCAATTGTGTTAATCAATGTAAATTTGTTATAAATAGTTTGAAGCCACTGCACCACAACAATTCCTCGTTCTGTCTGCTTAAACTGAGAATCACTTCACATAAATGCGGTTGACCCCTTAGAGGAAGCTCTTACTACTATAGGGCCAGCTCTGAATATTGTCCTAAACCTAATTATTTTCTCTAACAGTGCCTGCCATATTACTGCAATTGTTTTTATCTGAATGTTGTAACGCAGATAGTTGGAAAAAATTATGCTTACCATAAAATGATAATCGAAAAGACGTATGTAGCGCTTTCCTAGAAAGACACTTAACATGATGTGTAAAACAGATAAAGGTATAAGGTACAGAAGGATAGATCAGAGATGTGGACGGAGTAGCGGTCACGTGTTGTAGGGTGTTTTTGAAGAAGTAGGTTTTGAGTTGATCTTTAAATGAGAGAAGTGAGTCAGAGTTGCGGATGTTTTGAGGGAGAGAGTTCCAGAGAGCTTTGGCAGCGATGTGCAAAGGCTCTGTCCTGCCAAGGTGCGGTGCTTGGTCTTGGTGATGGGGTGAAAGGAGATTGGCATCTGATGATGGGGAGTGGCGTTTGAGGAGGTCAATCAGGTATAGGGGGCTAGGTTATTGAGGGTTTTGTAGGTGATATGCAGGATCTCAAAGTGGTGCTGTATGGGGAGCCAGTGACGGTGCTGAAGGATAGGTGTAATGTGAGCTCTGGATCCGAAGTTGGTGAGTAACTGGGCAGCTGAGTTCTGAACATATTGTAGTTTTTGGAGGTCAGTAAAAAGAAGGCTTTAAAGGATGCTGTCGCAGGAGTCCAGTCTGGAGGTTATGAAGGTGTGTTTCTGCAACAGAGGAGGAGAGAGTGGATCTGAGCCGTGCAATGTTTCATAATGAATGGTGAAAAGGCAACCAGATAAACCAGCAACAAAATAATAGCACAATATGGCAGCTACATCAAAATCATTAGCTGGTGCTGAGACGGAGAGCTTGTGTGTGAGACCGCAGACAACTAACCGCTCTATCTTTGGCTCAGTGTCCACCGATCATGTCTTAAGCTTTTTCCATGTCAATATTTAATTAACGGAGCGTCATTTTTACTAAATCCAAAATCTCCCAAACTGGCAAGGAAACCGTTTTGGGACTCAGGTAGATTACCTAGCTTTAATCTGTCTTCTCCTCCGACATGATTTGTGTTGCTGTAGCAGCTACACTTGGGTAAAGGCTAGTGAACTAGATGACAATCATAGACTGTATAAATAATGGACGTAGTGTCCGTGACGTCACCCATCTGTTTCTGAAGAGCTTTTTTGAAGACACACTAGACAAGAGCTAGTGTGAGGTAAAGAGGCGGGCTTTGAGCCTCCTCGCCAACAGCTACAGGGTACCCGCCTGTCAATCAAGTCAGCTGTGCCTCTCATAATGGAAACTCGGAATCTTAAAATCTCCAAAATAGCTGCGTTATGAAAAAATTCACCCCCTGCACAGTTAGTGCTGATTTGAGAAATGAGCTATCCAGACTACACTCGTTTTTTGTACCTGCAGACTGTAAAAGTGTTTATTTCTGCTGTAAAGCTCTGCTCTTTTGAATTGTTGTGTATGTGGTTTACGGTACTTCCGGAGCCAGCGTCAAGGGGATACTCAAGAAACTGCAGTTTTTAGCACTTCCGAATTGGCTTCAATTCCTGTGGTCGGAGGTTGCCGCTTGATGACAACAATGTTTTCTTCTCCTGGGGCTCCTGCTGTTTCTTCTTTGTCTGTCCTCCGTTTTACATGAGTTAGCAACCAGAGTAAAGAACCACTACCCCCCCTACTATGAATAAATTAGTTACGTGGTCTTACTGTATGCTCAATTTTAGCATGATATAAGCATTTACCTTTTTAAAAAAGATAGTTATCGTCAATATTTGCTATTGCTACAGCTTTAATTTCATTAAGAAAACATTTGCAAAGAAGTATTCTGATTATCAGCTTATCTGTTAATTTGCTAATGTAACAAGTATAGTATTTATCAACAATGTATCCTTACTGTCCTGAAGATAATAAGTACCAGAATGATCCAACAAGAGTCATGTTTACTTAAGGTTATTACGATAAGATATCCTTTATTGTCCCCGTAGGGAAATTTGTCTTTAACATCAGTAGTGCACATGTTACCTGCTCCTTCAAAAATCACCACAATGACATAAAAACACACAAATAAATAAGAAAAAACACAATAAATAGTACACATTCATACAACACACAGCATACTCTTAAGGAGAGAGCACCATAACACTGTCCCAACCATAACAGGCTATTTACTATTTAAACTTCTAATAGAGATCGGCATAAAGGAGTTTTTAAAACGATTCAATTTACACTTGGGGACTCTGTACCTTCTTCCAGATGGTAAAAGTTCATACTTAGAGTAAAGGATGCGCAACGGATCTACAAGTATTCTCTGAGTCTGCCCAAGAACAGACTGCTCATAAATGTCCTGTAGGGAAGGGTTACCAGTCTTCCCTATGATCTTCATGGCAGTCTGCACCAGGCGAGAGAGCTTGGTTTTCAGCTGAACAGAGAGGTTACCATACCATGCTGTCATCCCATACCTAATGATACTGTATTGTGCTGACACCGTGAGTTTCTCATTGATGTCATTTTTGTTATAGAATCTGTCAATTAAGTCAAATTATAGTTCCTGACTTGGGTTGACATCAGTCATCATGCTGCAAACAATGGTTTGTGGGAAACTGAGTGACAAAGCACACCCAGGTGAAAAGAGGCTGTATTTAATCTTTCTTTTACACATATTTTGTCTGTCCTCTTGTATATGTAAGTCTTTCATATGTGTCAACAGATTGAAGTAGCAATGGCTCTGATCAAAGCAGCTATTACAGTCTCCACCGTTATGTTTATGCTGTATCTCTCTGATCTCCTGTTTATATTCACTCTTTTATTTCACTCACTGATTGACCAGCAGGGTGCAGCATATTTAATGAAAGCCTTCTTTTTCACCCCTCAGGTTTTAGTGAAGAGAGCCTTCTGTCTCTGCTGGAGTTCTCCTACTCCTCCACTCTGTGTGTTCGCCAGGAGGACTTACCTGAGGTCATCGCCATGGCCCGCCACCTGGGCATGTGGCCCGCAGTTGAGGCCTGCTCTGCTCTCATGAAAGAGCAGGAACAGAAACTCCATCCTGGCAAAGGATTTAGCCCCACCTGTCAGCACCTGCAGAGGGAAAGCAGAAGGAGAGGAGTTTATAAATTTGAGGCAAATATGGATAGCAGCTTCAGTCTTACTCTGGAGGCATCCGATGACTCTTTTGATGGAAGCCCAAGGCGCAATTTGCGAAGGACACCTAAAAAAGCCCAAAGCCATAATGGTCTCCCTCTGAGTCCCACACACAGGATGAAGCTCATGGACTTTAAGTCTCCCTCTTCTAAAAAAGCCACAACACCTCGACACGCCATAAACTCCCTGCAGTCTCATAACTACTCACCCGTATCACCCTCAAACACCCGTCTCCTTCGCTCCACCCCTGGAGCCGCCAAGGAGGTCCAGAGATTGCTACCAAAGCCAGAAACCCCTCGCCGAAACAAAAAGCCTCACCCAATCAGCCGGCTGTCGTGCCCGTCCAGGTTGAGGCCGGGTACTGCATGCAGCCCTGTGAGGGTGAAGCAGGAGGTAGAAGATGTTGGAGAGGATGAAGAGGATTATGCAAGGGCACAGGAGAAATACAAGCTAATGAATGTTCTTGGGCTACAAAGAACCGCCCTCCTTCCTCGACCAGAAGATCTTATCGGGTGGAGGCAAAAGAAACGACTGAGGAAGCTGAAGGCTAATAACTATTCCCTCACCAAGAGGCGGAAACCTCGCTCCACCTCACCAGGTTTGACATACGGGGATGTGACACTGTCCCTTCCCCTCTGTAACCCTGTTAACTCCCGCCTCCTTAGCAAGTCAGGAAAATCCAAGCCTGGGGGTCTAGTCACCGCAGACCTGATGACAGCAAAGAGGCCAAAGAGTGTCCCCCGACATGTCCCTCCGAGTGACAGGAGCATGCGAAGTAAAGGTGTGTTACCTGACATGTTTCTGCCAGTGTCGAGGCCGCCTATGGGTGGTAGGGAGCTTAGACGGTCAGTGAGGAAAGGCGATGGTGCTCGCCTTCCTTCCCAGCAGCCCCTTCGATGCAAAAACAACAAAACCATAACCAGAAACATCGCAAGGATCAAACAAGAACCAGCTGACTACTCCATCTCAGGTCTTTCATGTCCATCGATCAATCCTTGTGGCAATGCATCCCAAAAATCCATGATCACACAAAGGATACAGACCAGGAGTAAGGTCACCGTCGAGACAGTCAGAATGCTGCGTTACAACAGTGGCCGACCAGCAGCCAAGGCGAAGCTACGGCGAGGCTCCGTGAAGGAGGTGAGAAAGACAAAGTGCAAGGCCAGTGAGGAGGCGGGGAAGATGGGGAGCCTGGGACAGAGGAAGGCTTTGGACACCAGAGAGAGAGCAAAGGTTAATGAATCTTGTGGGCTCCAGTTTTCAGAGCAAGCACCTCCACCCTCAATCTACAATCACCCTCTGTACAAAGTCATCAAAGAGGAGCCAGCAGACCCCGTGCCAGTGGGCGGACCTTTCCCCGATCCTCCGTCACCTGACCTGGGCAAGCGCCAGAGCAAGCCCCCCATCAAGCTGCTAGACTCGGGCTTCCTGTTCAGCTTCTGTCGGCCGGCGGGGGGAGCAATGGCCGTGCTGAAGAAAGAGGAGGAGAGCGTGGATATCTGCTTAACACGCTCTGTGTCGCAAGTCGGGGAGAAATTTGGAGCAGCAAAGGAGTCCCCACAACGGGCACTAAGGGCTAGAGCGCCCCCCACACTGACAGTCGTGAAGAAGGAGAGGGAGGAGAGGAGTGTGAACATGAGCAAGGTGCAGCAGAGACCCAGGACAAACTCCCAGAACAACAACCATCACAAAGCCAAGCACGTCCATCCAAAGGCAAAACCCACCGTGCAGAAGGTAGATCATGGTTTGCAGTTCTCAGAATAGGGCAGTAAAAGAAGCCCGCTGTAGAAATGCAATGATAAATTCAAATCTACTTAACTTTACCCTGATATTATCTGTGAAAGCAGTAGGAAATATTTGTCAGGTTTTAGCTCCTCTGTATTTTCTAACATCATCTCTGCTTTTTCTTCATTCTGTATCTCCAGCAACAAGCTAAGCCCCTCCCTCTGAACAGCAGGAGCTGCGTCACGATGGATGCAGTACGCCGGGCGAGGCTAAAGCAGCTCCGAGGGCCTTGTAGTCAGGTCCCAAAACTCCCAAAGGCAGCCCATAGCTGCATGCAGTGTCCGGCCTCCTACAAAGACTGCGATGCTCTGATCATGCATCGCCTCAGGCACATCGAGGGCAAGCACTGGCCATGTCTGGTAAGCACTGTCTTCAAAAAAGGGGATGAAAGAAATCATAAGCTAGAATGCAGATGAACTTCAGATTATATTTTAAGCAAGAAATAAAGAATGCCTTTTAGAGTGAAATCTGGGATACAAGACGGGTACGCCTCCTAAGAGTGGGCTGGGTGTTTAGCTAGATGATGGGGTGTAAATGAAATGTAGACTTTTTATTCTCTTGCATAGGGTTGCCACTTAATTTACTCTCATACTGTAGAATTCATGTATTCAATGATTATTTAAGTACATTTTGTTGTTGCAGAGACTTTTATAATGTGGTTTAATTCCACAGAATACATGACAAATTTGAATGAGATTAGTAATATATGCTAGGCAGTAGGCAGTGATAATAATTTAAACATTCTGGACAGGTCCATTCTGCACACTGAGGGCCTGATTCACTAAAGGATCGCACAGCTTTTGCACCCACTAAACCTTTGCAAATGAGCCAAAAAGACATTGTCTGATTCACAAAGAGTTAAATACTCAGCAAACTGCACTGCCAAGCAAATAGCTCACTGTGCGCCATTGTTGTTTGCATACATTTAAATGACACTTTAGGAGTTCGTTGGAGGGAAAGTATGCCCCTTTTATATGCAGCCTGAAAGACTCTTTCCATATTAGAGAAATACGAGAGGTACTAGGTTGTTGTTTTAAAGTTACAAAGTTGTTGTAAAGTATACTTGAAGGGATTTTTTTATTAACTGTATAATACCTAGAATTTTCATACCGAAGTATATATCAGCTGGCTGAGCAAAGACACTTTGAAAGATCATTTCAAATGTTTTAGAACCACTGACTTTAAAGGATTTGAATACAGTGCTTCACTTTGTTGATGTTTACCCTTTATTTCTCTCCGCCATGTAGCTCTGCAGTAAGACATTCTTTCGACTTCGGAATGTACGGAACCACATTCGCACCCACGACCCCAAGTTGTACAAATGCCGGAGCTGTATCGCTGCTGGTTCCTGAGGCAACTGAAGGGTCTACCACATCAGCAAAACTGAGGTTGGTGAATGTCACTTACTTTAAGTACATTGGGCCTCATTTATTAATCTAGTGTAGAAACCAAGCGGCAACCTCCGGTCTAAAGATATGAGTCCAATGCGGAAGTGTTAAAAACTGCAGTTTATCGAGGATCCGCTTGAGGCTGGCTCTGGAAGTACAGGAAACCATACACACCAATTCAAAAAAGCCGAACATTACAGTAGAAATAAACATGTTTACAGCCTGGTACAAAAGACGAGTGTAGTCTGGATAGCTAATTTCTCGATCGGCACACACTGTGTGGGGGGGGCAATTTCGAAGATATTGAGATTACGAGTCTTCCAATGAGAGGCACAGCTGACTTGATTGACAGGCAGGAACACTGTAGCTGTTGGCTAGGAGGCTCAAAGACCGCCTCTTTACGTTGCAATCGCAGCAATATGGCTTCCGACGACGATTGGCCTCAAAAGCGCTTCAGAAACAGATGGGTGGCGTCACGGATACTACGTCCATATTTTATACACTCTATGGTAGAAACAGCCGCAGATTTGGGTGCAGAACCCGACATACGATAAAGTTCACATGTCATTTTTGCGTACGCCTGATCAAGTGTTGATAAATGTGGCGGCTGAAACTCATCATTTAAATGTCACGCCCCTAATTATTCACGGTTCAGCCAGGATCACCCACAGAATTTTCGACATGGAGAGACGCTCTAAGGCCAAAAAAGGGAAACCTGTCTAAGCTGGAGATCGACACCAAAGCAACGGAGGCGAGGAGACATAAAACTGTTGTTTACAGGCCGTAAAAGAGGCATTACGGGAGTACGAAAAAACATGTCTGGACGAAAATCATTGCAGCAGTCAACAGTGTGGGTTTGGAAACCGAACTCCAGCTAAAGTTTCAAAAACATTTAATATATAAATTCTTCTTTAAAAAACGAAATCTGTTTATCCGTGATGTGAAACTTTTAGAAGCCTTAACACAAGTCTTTCTTTCTGTTGAGGGGAAAAATGCATTTGTTATACGAAGAAATCAGCTTACAGCTTGCCCTGCTCAACGTAATTTCTAAACAGGGATTGATAGAGGTAGAGTGAAATGTAACATAAACTACCGGTCAAAAGTTTTAGAACACCCCAATTAAAAAATGATGCAGTTCAATGTCTTATTGTGCTCTGAAATGAAAACGTTGAACAAATAAACAATTTAATTTCAAAAATAAATCATGGAATCAATTCATAAACCAAAATGTTATGATGGTCTGTCTCTCTTCCATTGTTAATTGCCTTTTTCTGGCCATTTCTAAAGCAACACACTACATCCTGGAGTACAAGACTGTTCAAATGATGCTCACAAGGGTATGGTACCACAGTGTGTTCCAACACTACTTTTATGCAGACAAAGGGAGTTGTAAGTAATCAAGGAAAGTTGGGACACCTGTAAGTAATTGGTAGCACCAACTTTCAAGGCTTGACTAACCTCAATTGCTGCAGAACAGCAACCCATTTCTTGTCCCCTGAAAAAGGTATTTTCCTATAATTCTGTAATGTAGATTCTTTTTTCAGTTTTGGGTAATCTTACCTTTTTTTTTCTTTTTACCTCTGGCAGTTCACCACTTACCTTTTGTACCATTTCAAGCTATTTGATGGACTTGAACTGCTTTGATTTCAATCAAAAAGTGGAAAAATTGGGGTGTTCTAAACCTTTTGACCGGAGTGAACATTTTAGATGTCATACCTAATTTAACTGATTTGAGCATATCCTCCACCCACGTTCAGATCAATTAATTCAGACCATTGCGCGGAAATGGTCGTACACCCAGTGAAGCGGCTAAGATAGAAAAGTGCCGCAGAGGCTAAGTGGGATCGTGTTTGTGACATAAATCAAAATCAAAGTCCAAGGAAAGTTTTCTATTTATTAAACAAAACACACTAAATCTACATGATAGTGACGATGGCGGTGGCGGTCAACAAAAAAATATTCAACCCCACTCACCCTCTTTGTATACCTCCCGCCACCCAACTGAACAGGTACTTTAAAAGATAAACCACACCCATGAATCCAAAACCGGAAATGAAGCAAACAATTTAAAAAAAGGAAATAATCATGATTAACAAATAAGACATGAAAATCAACATTATGGCCCCTACACCCAGTTTTTGGTCGTACGCACGTTTGATAAATGAGGGCCATTGTGATAACGTGTGCTGAGCATCTGCATTGATTTTACCTGAAATACTTTATCAGTTTTTTAACTCTGGTGTTTATTTTCCAGGATGAAGGCTGTCAGTGTCTGACACCAGTGGACAGGCTGATCAATCAGCAGCTTGTACATATTGCATCCATCACAAGCACAAGGGTCTGTGGGAAGGAATAATTACTCTGATGTTAATCATTGCAGCTGTCAGTGATTGGTAGTTTTATTTTAATAACCTAACCAAGGTTTCTGGTCCCGTCTGCATTAATACAGAAGGTTAAACTTGAACATTACACTCAGGGGGCGGGGTTTGTGATGCCACGGTATTTAACATCACGGTTGTGTATAAAATGAAAATGTAAAGTGATTGTTATAACTATTACTGCTACTTTATTGTTATTTTTCTATGTATAGGTGAATTTTGAGTGCACTTATATCATAGCTTATGTGGTAAACCTAAGAAGTGGTGGTAAAAATTGAAGGGGTGGAGTCCACAGCGGGAATACTTGAAGTGATGCAAGTGCTGGAGGGAATACTTGAAGTCAGGGGGGTTCCTAGGAGAGAGACGGTCCTTTGGTTGTCAGTGGATTTTTTTTTTGTCCTTTTGGTGTGCTAACTTTTAAATGACCTAAATAGCCTCCCTCCTTTTGTGAACTGCTAGTCTCTCAAAGTCCTTGAGTCTGTTATCGACTCTGTTATGGTGACACCACTGCATGTGCATTTGCAGGCTGTTTGTAGTGCACTGTCTTTTCTAAGTCTGCCTATTTTAAAAAGGGAACCGTGTCTTGTTCTTAATGTGAATTTTTGAACAGTAATCAACCCAGCTGTGTCATTACAGATGTTTGATTGATTTCTTCTTCCACTTTAATCCAAGACACAAAATTGAAATTCCCCTTCTACTGAATAGATGCAATGTGTTCACAGAAAGAGATGCTTATATTTCACAAATTGATTTTAGAAATAAACAAGCCGTCTCTTGCTATCTGTAAAAAGACTGAATAAATTTTTGCTTTTCATATCTTGTTATTCTTTCTTGAATCGTGTGTTTTAAAAATGTACTGAACACAAAAAGAAAGAATCAAGAGACAGTTTTGTTGACTACTGGAGCAAGATTACTTAATGCTTTATTATAGGACTTATATAGAGAGATGTAACCATGTTAAAATACCAACAACTGCTCGACCTAAAGTAACCCCTTCTGTCAGGGTGGTTTTTTTCAGACCTGATAACTTCTTGAAGTCTTGTGCTGATAATTGTATCAATAGGTATAGGTATATAAGACTGTGAAGCCAAACATTTAAAATTTCTATCAAACAACTTTTTTTTAATACTTTTTAGTATTGATGTTTTTCCTTTTTCCAGTACTGTACATTTTGGACATCTGCAATTGAATTTTTCCCGCGAAAAGAAACTAATTTCAAAGAAAATCAGAAAATTTCCTTTTCTAATACTGTACATTTTGGACATCAAAATGTATCACCTTTCAAACATGTTTTGTGTTTTATATACAAGACTGGAGCCAAACATTTTAAATTGCTATCAAAAACATTTTTTAATACTTTTTAGTATTGATGTTTTTCGTTTTTATAATACTGTACATTTTGGACATCTGCAATTGAATTTTTCCCACGAAAAAAAACTCAAATTTCAAATGGCTACAATGCAATTGGTACTACTCAAAATCAATTTAGATCCTTCAAAATTATGAAGGATATCTGGAATGAATATATATTTTGGATAACCTAGATGAAAATGACTACTAACAATTAGATTGTAGATATCTTGAATGGTTGTTTCTTGTGGAAAAAAATATCTTGCAGATAACCAAAATGTTAATTCTGGATAGGAAGAATGACGTAGATATTTGACATGAAAAGGTTAATACAAATTAAGATAAGATATCCTTTATTCGTCCCACAACGGGGAAGTTTAAGTGTTACAGCAGCAAATTAGACAGTGCAAAAGAGTATAAAGCAAACAAGCCTATAAAATGGCAATTATTAAAAAGTTATTAGCAATTAAAATGAAAGAAGTAAAAATAAGCATACTTTACAATGTATAAACACAACTAATTAAGTACATTTACAAATATTTCCAAAACCAATGACGCGGTGAAAATGTGCACAGACTTGTAGTCTAGGTATAAACAATGTACAGAACAGAACTGGGAAGATGGGTAGAAAGACGTATTGCACATGTAAGAAGATAAGGGTGAACTGGATTGGGGAAATATTGCACTTGAGTCTGTTTTGGTGATGTAATTGTTATTGGTTATAGAGTCTGACCACTGTGATGAACCACCCTAATGGCAAAAATGATGTAATTTGCACTGGTAAGAACAGTGTTGAAGAAACTAGAGAGGCATAATTTTTGGATAAATCTAACGTAACTGAAAGGTTTGTGTTTGCATTCAATATTAAAACGGCTTGCTATTGGCATACCTACACGCAAACATACTGTTATCTCATACATGGCCTAAAAAAATACACACTGACAGACCAAAAACCTCCTACATATGACGGGGTGCCGCAGTAAGCTGAGACAGTTAAATCAGTTCTTGCAAACTACTGATGTACTGAACAGACCAATTTTGGCTTTTTGTTGTATGTTTTGATAACTTGCTCAATGTTTTTTCTTTAATACATATAAGTGTGATTCCATATTATAATTATAATTATAAATCCATATTATATATATTTCAACTTACAACTTACAATCCCAATTTGGAGAAAGTTGGGACTGCTTGGAATGGTTATAAAACAGATTGTTTTGATGGTTTGCAAACCATTAACCCTTTTCCAAATAAAACTGTGCAAAAACATCAAATGTTAAAACTGAAATACTTTATGTGGAAATCATTTGCTCATTCTACATTTGATGCCAGCAACACATTATAAAACAGTCTGGATAGCGTCATGTTCACCATTGCTTTGCATCAATTTAGTTTCTTGTCTGATACAGGATTTTCACTGCTCAACAGTTGGGGTCTTCTTTATTATATTTTTCATTTTGTGATACTCTAAATGTTTTAAATGGGTGTCAAGTCGGGACTGCAGACAGGTGAGTTTAGCACCCAGATTCTTATACTACTATGCTATTGTAATGTATTAAAAAATCTGGTCTGTCAGTGTTTTGTTGAAATATGTTTTATCCCCTGAAAAAATGCGTTGTCTGGATGGCAGCATATTTGTAATTTATTTATTATAGGATAGCCCATTGAGATGCAACATCTCGTTTTCAAGGGGGTCCCAACAAAACACAATGCAAATTAATAGATGGAATATAATTAATATGTTGCTCCAAAACCTGCACATATCATATTCAGCATTAATGGTGCCTTCTCAGATGTGTAAGCTGCTCATACCATGGGCATATACATCCCCAAACCATTACGGGTGCCTGCTGTTGAACTGCGTGCTGATAACAAGCCGGGGGGTCCCTCTCTTCTTTAGAACAGTTGGAGAGGCATCCATGATTTCCAAAAAGAAGGCAAATTTATATTCATCAGAATCATTCCGGACAGTTTTCCACTTTACTCCTGTCCATCTTACTTAAATGGTCTCGGGCCCATAGAAGTCTACTGGATTTCTGGACCATATTTGTACATTGTTTCTTCTTTGCATGGTACAGTTTTTGTTATTGTTGTTTTTAAAAGTTATATTTGGGGCTTTTCCATATTACTAGGAGAGGACTGCAGGAAACTGGGAGAAAGGGCAAAGGGCTGGAATCAAACCCATGCAGGGCGTGCGATTTTACCATCAGGCCAAGTATAGTTTTAACCTGTATTTGTGGAAGCAGTGATTCACTTATTGCTAGGTGATTTTGAGCCCATGCAGTTATTTCCACTACAGAGCCATGTCTGTTTTTAATGCAGTGGTGCCTGAGAGCCTGAAGATCATTACCATGCAGCATTTGTTTTCATCCTAGAGACTTCTCCAGATTCTCTCAATGTTTTGAGGACAATTATTTACTGTAGATGATGGATGATGAAGAACATTATTCTGGGATTGTTGAACTATTTGCTCATTGTAGTCTCACAGAGTCCTGAACCTCTTCCTATCTTTATTTCTGAGACACAGCCTCTCTGGAATGCCCTTTTTTTTACTCAGTCATGTTACTAACCTGTGGCAAATCAATGTAGTTAGTTTTTCAGTTTCAACATTGGATACATTATCTGTGTACTAATGTCAATATAACATAGGGTTTAAATGATTTGCAAACCATAAAATTCTGTTTTCAGCAACATTTTACACAGCATCACAACTTTTAGGAAAATGGGTTTGAACATGAAACCCTCTGCAACTGTCTATTTTGACACACGTGTGTGTTTGAGCAGTAATTTGGATGCAGAGGAACTTATGTTTACTGGAAAAATCACAGAAAATTCATGTTTCCCTGCAAGTTATGATACATTAAATCAATCAATCATTAAATCAGTAATTAAATAGATGACCTATCCTAACATAAAAATTAATTATTCAAAAGCTAGGTCTCAACTAATGTCATTTTACTGCTTTAATCTGTTAACCACAACTGTATAATCATGCTACTTTCAACACTGTGTTGATCTGTATTAATAATCTGAAGTGATATTGTTTATCTCAGTCAATGTAGCTGTAACAAGACAAGGCTTCATACATGGTATGACCAATTGTACCAATCAAACAGGAAGAAATCAGATACAAACCTACTTCATATAAGGTCTGGTACAGTCTGCAGTTCAGGTCAATCAAGACCTCAATATCCATTTTAGGAAATTGTACTATAAAAATAATCCAGTAGGTGGCAGTATTGTCTCAAAAACAAAATCTACACCTCGTGTTCACAGTGATTGCTACTTACCGTTTTCTTCATTCATTCCAGGCATACAGTGTCGCCCTGTGTTTAAAGCTGCCATATGTAATTCTGACCATGACTCAAACAGTCCTGTTACAGCAGCACTGCACTAATACTCTTAAACATTACACCTTTACTAAGAGTGTAGACTTGTTCAAAATTCGATATAAACAATATTTAATATAAACAAAACTTGGATATATTGTCTAAAGAACATTAATGTGCACTTTATTAGACTCTGGCCAAATATGAACTATACATTTTGAAGGAATGAGTAAGACCTATGTTTGTTTTTTCAGTCTGAATCTTTACACTTCATATTAAACAGAGATGAGTGATACATTCTCCTATTTAGCCCTCAAATACTTTCCATCAATACTGCACACAGCTTTAAAGGTGAGGCTCTTGTTTCAAATTTCAGCTGGTCATGCATTTGTTTTTCAAGCCTTCCCATTCAGAGAGATGCACTAAGGCAATTTGTCCACTTCCACGTAAGCTAGTATATTAATATTGAGATCTCTTCAAGACTAGATGACAGGCTGCATTAAGGTGTTTTTCGACCGCAGGAACTTAACCCGGGAACTATGGACTTTACCCTTGAACTACGTGCGTTTCGACCGGAGGACCAGGGTCTAAATTTAGCTCAGAGGTAGATAATCTCCCCCCAGAAAAGCCCCTGCTTTGGGGGTAGTACTTTTCAAAGGTCCTGGGACTTTTGGTTGAACGTACAGTGTTTGTGGAGTTACACAGTTGTTGACACAGAGGGAGTTCCTGGGAATGCATACAAGTTTAGTTTTTATTAAGATTTCAAATTATTGTTTAATATATTTTTTTTTTCTCTGTACGTCACTGGCCGGATTTGCACAATTCACCTGGGACTTCAGCTCGCCGTCGAAATGCAGACAACAATGGGAGCACAGGAACCTTTTATTTCCGGGGAAAGTAGTTCTGGGGGCTAAAAGACCCCGGAACTCTTGGTCGAAATGCACCTTTAGTGGGTGACAATGGTTGTTTGGTTGCAAACAACTTTTCAAATGATCGTGGTTTGTAAGCCTGTTTGAGTAGTGGTCTTTAGGTGTTCTTAAATGCTGGTAGGACATAAGCAATATTTGCATATCAAGTTTTTAGAAATATAGTGTGTTGCTGCATGAATTAATGAACAAGAGGCCTGACAGATGGTTCTTAGTTGATAGACCTAGCAATACCATTAGTCTCAGTATCTGTTGCAGCTTACAGAGTAAAACTCTCAGTGCCTTCACACTGGCAGCTTTATCGGGGGACCCTGGTATACTTTTTCAGACTCATAACCAACAGGGCTTACTTGGGTTACCCTTGTCCCTCCAGTGACTGCATATGTGGGCTTATGTGAGTTTAGGGAGCCATGGAGAGTACGCCCAGGACCAGCTGACAATTTATGCTAGTGGGGCCCCCACATTCTCAGAGAGAGAGAGAGAGAGAGAGAGAGAGAGAGAGAGGAGAGAGAGAGAGAGAAGAGGGGGAGGGAGAAGGAGCGTGGATGAAAAAAGACGGGAGGATCCAGGGAGAGGAAAGGGTATGGCTAGAGACAGGGTTGAGGGAAAGAGAGAGAGTGTGGGGTGAAGAAAGAAAAAAGGGGGGAGAGAGGGAAAGGGAGGCTGTCTTGTTTGTAGCTTGTCAGCAATTGCTTGAGACAAGCTTCCCCTCCATGTGTGAAAGCTACTTGGCAGGAATGCTTGGACCGTACCAAGTGCAGCCAGGCAAGAGGGGGGTTCCGCAGGAGGAACAAACCCTGGATTGAAGAGCCAGTGTGTGGCTGAAGTAATCCTTCGGCGGTGTCGGCTCTTTGATGTTGTATCTTTGTGGATGTGTGTGTGTGTGTGGGGGGAGAGGAGGGAGGGAGTTCTGTTTGTGTGTGTGTGTGTGTGTGTGTGTGTGTGTGTGTGTGTGTGTGTGTGTGAATGGGGCTGGAGAGAGCGTTTCTGTATGGATATGTGGTCTCTCTCCCTCTCTCTCTCCCTCTCTCTCTCTCTCACTCTCTCTCTCTAGCAGCAACAAAAGAGAGGGAATGAGACACCCCCCTGCCACCCCCCTTCTCCCTCCCTCCCCCCTCCTCTCCCTAGCTCTCAAGAGAAAGAAAGCAAAAAAAGGAAAAAAAAAAAGGAAAAGAAGATGATGAAACCTGAAGTGGTCCTGCAGTGTGAATTGTGTGTGATTGTGCATATGTGAATTTTGTGTGTGTGTGCGTGTGTCTGTGTGTATCTCTGCATGCATGCCAGTGTGAATAGCTTTTCCAATTTAATTTGTTTACTAACAATCTTGTGTGTATCCTGTTTGTGCTATTTGTGTGTGTGTGTGTGTGTATGTCTGTGCGTGATTGTGTGTGTCAGTAGAGTCAAATCTGTGGGTGGGTGTCTGCGTGCATTCGAGTGTGGTCATGTTATGTGTTTTCTCCCCAGTAGAGGCTGTTATTGTCCTAAGAATGTGTGTGTGTGTGTGTGTGTGTGTGTGTGTGTGTGTGTGTGTGTGTGTGTGTGTTAATGCATGTGTGTGAATGTGCGTTTGTGTGTGCGTGCACGGGGTCAATCTCCAGTAGCCTGTTGCTTTCTTGCTTCTGACTTCACTCTTCATCAGGAGGAATGCAGATGGAGATGGATTCCTGCAGGATTCCTTCTCACTGGCTTCATTAGTCCTATGTCCACCGCTGCTGCTCAACAAACACATGCAAAAACACACATGTTGCCTATTTCCTAGGCACATAGGATTATTGCACACAAACTGAACATGGACAGGCCATAATGATGCATTTAAGATCTTTCTTCCACAAAATAAGTGAACAGCAACTCCTCCTATTTTTTTTCCTCGCATAGTTCTTACTTCCACTCTCATCCTTTTGTGTGTGCGTGGAAAAGTAGCAAAGTTTGGGAATGTCCAGTCAGCAGCAGCATTCATATTACACAAGGAAGTGAAAGCTCCTCTCATCATCTTTTGGGGCTTGTTGTAAAAAAAAAAATAGGGATAGAGAGAGACAGCAAGAAATGGGATGCAATTTGAAATGAATTAGGTAAAGTAAATTGTTCAGGATGTCAAAATGTGTTGGGGTGAAGGCGTTTATGTAATTGGAGCCCTTGGTGTTCTGGTATACAGCTTAAGAGAGGAAATTCTTCATTAAGACTAGAGTGCACCACACACACACACACACACACGCACACACGCACACACACACACACACACACACACACCCATGCTCATACCTGAGTGATGCAGCTGATGTACTAGACTGAGCTGACCTCATTTACATGTCCTTTCTGAGGAGGTCTACTGTGAAGAAAACAGGGGGGACAAGCCAGGAGGAAGAAAGAAAAGGAGAGACTGAAGAGGAAAGGAGGAAGAGGCAATAAGGAAAGAGAGCATAGAGGGGAAAGGAGGGCAGTTGGGAAAACAAGGAGACATGAGAGAAGTAGGGAGGCACAGAGGAGAGGATGGTTAAAGAGAGGACTAGAGAAGAAAGGACAGGAGCAGTGAGGTGAAGAGGAAAGGTAAGGTGAGAAGATGAGGAAATGAGGAAAAAGTTGTGAGGAGAAACAAGGAGAGAAGGGAAGAGGAAAGGAGGAAGAGGCAATAAGGAAAGAGAGCAGAGAGGAGAAAAGAGTGCAGAGAAGTAGGAAAGGGAATAGTGGGCAGGAGAAGAGGGGAGGCACAGAGGAGAGAATGGTTAAAGAGAGAGGAAAGGACAGGAGCAGTGAGGTGAAGAGGAAAGGTAAGGTGAGAACAGACAAGGGAAAAGGAAAGAGGAGAGGAAAGGACAGAAGAGGAGAGGAAATGAGGAAAAAGTTGTGAGGAGAAACAAAGCAAGAAGGGAAGAGGCAATACGGAAAGAGAGCAGAGAGGGGAAAGGAGGGCAGTTGGGGAGAACAAGGAAACATGAGAGAAGTAGGAAAGGGAATAGAGGGCAGGAGAAGAGGGGAGGCACAGAGGAGAGAATGGTAAAGAGAGACTAGAGAGGAAAGGACAAGAGCAGTGAGGTGAAGAGGAAAGGTAAAGTGAGAAGAGACAAGGGGAAAGGGAAGAGGAAGAGGAAAGGACTGAGGATGAGGAAATGAGGAAAAAAGTTTGTGAGGATAAACAAGGAGAGAAGGGAAGAGGAAAGGAGGGAAGAGGCAATACGGAAAGAGAGCAGAGAGGGAAAAGGCGGGCAGTTGGGGAGAACAAGGAAATACGAGAGAAGAGGGAAGGGGAATAGAGGGCAGGAGAGATGGGAGGCAAAGAGGAGAGAATGGTTGAGGAGAGGAGAGGAGAGGAAAGGAAAGGACCAGTGGGGTGAAGAGAAAAGGTAAAGGGAGAAGAGACAAGGGAAAGGGAAAGTAGAGATGAAAGAGAAACAAGGAAAGAAGGGAAGAGGAAAGGAGGAAGAGGCAATAAGAAAAGAGAGCAGAGAGGGGATAGAGGGCAGGAGAAGAGGGGAGGCACAGAGGAGAGAATGGTCTAGATAGGACTGGAGAGGAAAGGAAAGGAGCAGTGAGGTGAAGATGAAAGGTAAGGTGGGAACAGACAAGGGAAGAGGAGAGGAAAGGACAAACGATGAGGACATTATGAAAAAGTTGTGAGGAGAAACAAGGTGAGAAGGGAAGAGGAAAGGAGGAAGAGGCAATAAGGAAAGAGAGCAGAGGGGGTAAAGAGGGCAGTTGGGGAGAACAAGTAAACATGAGAGAAGTAGGAAAGGGAACACAAGTCGAGAAGGAAAGAGGAAAGGAGGAAGAGGCAATAAGGAAAGAGAGCAGAGGGGGGAAAGAGGGCAGTTGGGGGGAACAAGGGGGCAGGAGAAGAGGGGAGGCACAAAGGAGAGAATGGTAAAAGAGAGGACTAGAGAGGAAAGAACTGGAGCAGTAAGTTGAAGAGGAAAGGTAAGGTGAGAACAGACAAGGGAAGAGGACAGAAGATGAGGAAATGAGGAAAAGTTGTGAGGAGAAACAAGGAGAGAAGGGAAGAGGAAAGGAGGAAGAGGCAATAGGGAAAGAGAGCAGAGAGGGGAAAGGAAGGCAGTTGGGGAGAACAAGGAGAAACGAGAGAAGTATTAAAGGGAATAGTGGGCAGGAGAAGAAGGGAGGCACAGAGGAGAGAATGGTAAAAGAGAGAGGAAAGGACAGGAGCAGTGAGGTGAAGAGGAAAGGTAAGGTGAGAAGAGACAAGGGAAAAGGGGAGAGGAGAGGGAAGGACAGAAGAGGAAATGAGGAAAAGTTGTGAGGAGAAACAAGGAGAGAAGGGAAGAGGAGCAGTGAGATAAAATGAGGGGTAAGGGGAGAATATAATGGAAAGAAAGAAAAAATTAGATAGAAGAAGGGAGGAGAGGAGTTGCAATAACATAGAAGAGGAGATGAAAGCAGAGGTGGGGAGAGAGGACAAGCGAGGAGAGAAGGGAAGAGGTGAAAACAAGGAGTTAAGAGAGGAAATGAATGAAAATGTGGAGAAAAAGAAAGAGAAGAAGGACAGATAAGGAGAGGTTTGGAGAGAGAATGAAAGAAAAGTGTTCAGAGAAGACGAGTTGTGCAATGTGACATGAAATGCAGGGGATGAAAGACAGTAACGAGAGATGAGGAGAGATGACAAAATGAGGGATGAGAAGAAGAGCAAGATGAAAATGGTGAAGGAAAGAAGGAGGGAAGGAGGAGGAGGAAATAAGGCAGGGAATGAGTAAACGAGGGGAGGAGAAAAAGATGGGGCGTATAAGGGAAGATGAAAGAGAGGGAAAGTTGAAAGGTAAAAGGGGGGAGGAGAAACGAATTGAGACTCTGGCAAAGGAAGGAAGGAAGGCAGGGATGGAGAGAGGAAAGCAGGAGGGGAGGGAGAGGGAGGAGGAAGGGGAGGAGGAGGAGGGTGATCTCTGGGTTTGAAGCACATTAGTATTCATAGGGAAGAGGAGGCCACAGACAGCAGAGAAACAGAGGGACCAGACTGAGAGCAGCATACCACACAAACACACACACGCACACACACACACCACACACACACGCGCACACACACACACCCCACACACACACACACACACACACACACACACACACACACTACATGTAGGCAAACACATACACTCAATGTATGTAATATGTGGATTTAGATGATACAGACGGTCAAACCACTCCTTGTGTGTTCCATGTTGTCTACCATCGACACATTAACCTGCACACAGGCCCTCAAAAATCCTCCCCAGGGATGCTTTAGCGGTTGAGGCCTCCAAAACCACACGCACCCCTGCCGGCCTCAGATCGAATCCCGCCATCAGAAGCGTCTCTCCTGTGTTTTCACTGCTTCGCATCCCCTCTTCCTGCCTCCATGCTCTGTCAATAAAAGCAAAGAACAAGCCGCAGATCTGTGGATGTTGACTTTCCTTTTTACCTCATCGGCTAACCGTGAGTGTACCTACAGGAGAGGAGAGGAGCGAAGGAGAGCAGGTGACTCATTTCACTGTGGGAGAGACAGACTAGGCTGGGCAGGGCCAAGCTGTGGGGGGAAAAGGGGTGGAAGACAACAACAAAAAAAAGGAAGGAAGGAAGATTGCATATATCTTGTTTGGGGCCGCTTGTGAAAAACACAGTGGCAGGAGGATAGCAAAGAGAGAGGGAGAGAGAGAAGGATAGAGGGAAGGAAGAGGAGGTGGAGGGAGAAACAGCAACACTCTCCGGGTGTTCTATTCTTAGTCTCTGCTCCTCAGACTTTGTGTGCATGTGTGTGTGTGTGTGTGTGTGTGTGTGTGTGTGTGTGTGTGTGTGTGTGTGTGTGTGTGTGTGTGTGTGTGTGTGTGTGTGTGTGTGTGTGTGTGTGTGTGTGTCTGTGTGTGTGTGTGTGTGTGTGTGTGTGTGTGTGTGTGTGAGCATGTGTGGGCAGGCAGGTGGTGTACAGCTGACAGTTGATTTGCTGTGACACCAGACACACTGGCTGCCTTGGACTCCCGTGGCCTAGATATCAGAGTCTCCTGGAAGCCCCTTCATGCACACACACACACACACACAAACACACACATTTAATCACATGCACACTCATTTGTGTCCCTCTTTTCTTTTTTTTTTTTCCCTCTCTCATTTTTGCCCCCCCCCCCCCCGCTCCTCCTTCTTAGACCTACATAAAACTGTGATTGGCAAGCAGGTGGTCTCTACTGTATGTCCTCAAGGGTTTGAGGATGGAAGAAAACTTTGCCTGGCAAAGATAACAGCGGCGAAGAGGAAGCACGCAGAGAAAGAAGAGGGAGAAAAGTGACATGAGTGAGACCAAATAGTGAGAAGAAGGGCAATAAGAGGGGGAAAAAAAGACATGGGGTGATAGAGTGCAAGAAGAGAGATATAGTGAGCGGGAAAGAAGAGAGTGAGATCCCATCATGTAAACAGTCTGAAGCACCGCATAGAGATGGAGGAGGCTGTTGCCATGGCGGCAGAGGCTGCATCCTTTTGTTAAAGATGTCACTCAGGGGGAATCAGGGCTAATGAGGAAGGACTTTGCGCCTGCGTGTGTATGTGTGTGTGTGCGAGGGTGTTATGTGTATCTGAGCAACACGGTCTGCTGGTATTCTTGAGTTTATCGGCGGTATAATGGCTCTGGAGATAAATAAATAAATAAGCAAATATCCAGTCGAGCGCGTGGGGATGAGTGGGAAATTAAAAATAGAGGAGAGCGGGAGTCAAGCAGGGGTTATGTGAACATGTAGAGAAATGTCAGTGTCATTGGTGAGAAGGGCACAAGGAGGATGAATGTGACTGTGTGTGTGTGTGTGTGTGTGTGTGTGTGTGTGTGTGTGTGTGTGTGTGTGTGTGTGTGTGTGTGTGTACGTGCTTGTGTGAACTCTATTGAGACAAGTGATGTGTGTGGTTTTGGTGTGGCACTGCGCTGCGTAGGTGGTTTGTTCTGTGTGCTCTCCATCTCACTGCAAATTAGTGAAGAATCAAAGGGAAACAGGTTTCATTTAATCCTACCCTCCATCTTTCTTTCTCTTTTTCTCCTTTTTTCCCTCTCTTCGTCCTCGGCAAACAGCCTTGAGCCTCCCACAGAGTGAGCGCAGACATCTGCCTGCTCTTCCTCGCTCTGTCTCTCCCTTCTTTTTCTGTTAGAACCAACGCGCGCACACACACACACACACACACACACACACACACACACACACACACACACACACACACACACACACACACACACATATATTTGTTTTGCTGTCAGCAGCGTCATCAAAGAGAGTGAGAGAGGTCTTGGCGCCATTCTTCCATTCTACTCCACTTCCCTCTCCTCACTTCTTTTTTCCCTTTCTTCCAGCTCTCCTCTTCCTCCTCTCTTTATAGACAGGGATAAATAATTTGATCTGGAGGGCTTTTTGAAATTCCACCACTCTGAGAGGCGTGACGTTAATCTTTTATTATCTGCTCCTTCATTCTTCCTCTCTCTTCCTTTCTCTTCCATTCCTTTTTCTCCTTATCTCTCCACCAGACCCCCCCCCCCCCCCACACACACACACACCCAACCCCAAGCCCCGTCCTTGCAGTATTCTAATGATTCATATTTCACATCCACTGCCTTTTCATTTAGCCTGTCTACACCGCTTCAGGGACAGCTACTCACGATCTTAATTGACTGAAGAGATAGAGGGGCTGAGGTGGGTGGCAAAAGTATCCAACTCCCCAACCCCCATACCCCCCCAAAATTGTGCACAAACAAGGAGGACACAGAGGTAGACACACATGCACACAAATACACATATATTCGCTCCGGCAGCAATGCATGGTTAGACATGCAGATTTCCACGCTGGGGTAATTAAGCCGTCGATTTTTCTTAGGGTCAAGGGAGTGACGCAGGAGAGCCAAGCAGAAATGATGATGTGAAGGAAAAGGATGCTCAGATGAGGAGAAATGAGAGGACTCACTCCCTCCCTTTCTTTCTCACCTCCTCCCCCCCTCCTCCTAACCCATCTCTCTGTCTGTCTGTGCCTCTCTCTTTGATCTCAGCCTCTGTCCCACACTGCATATTAAGATGCCCGGGCCCCCCTGTTTGGTATTCCGAGGCGGGCACCGTGGATGCCAGTCTCCATATCCTCTCCTCGCTTCTCCTCTGAAAGGGAGCAAAAAACCCCTCTGTCTGTCTCAAGATGCTTATCCCGCTAAATGGGTCTGAAATAGCTGGAGAACGGGAGGGGGGTAGAGGGGCAGGAGGGTAGAGGAGAAGAAGAAGAAGAAGAAGAGGAGGAGAGGGGAAGTATAAGACACGGCACAGACTGGAGGAGGAGGAGAAGGAGGAGGAGGAGGAGGGGGGGCAGAGGGAGAGTGATGGGGCTGATTTTAGCTGAGAGGATAATTAAACGCTATTATCACAATGGGCCAGTAATACAGCTATAGCTTGTACATAGAGGAGCCAGCCCTCCCATGTTTGCCTCACTAAAAGGAGGGAGGAAGGAACGAGGGAGGGAGAGAAGAGGCACAGATTAATAGGCGGAGGAAGAGCAGGAGAAACAGAGAGGAGAGGAAGGGGGGGAGAAAGACGGTAAAATAGGCAAACAGAATTAGAATGGGAGAGTGAGTGGGAGAGTTTAGTGGCGGGGTGATTGCTCAGTGTTTGGGATTAGCATGACTCCCTCACCCACTCTCTCTCTCTCTCTCTCTCTCTCTCTCTCTCTCTCTCTCGTTCTCTGTACAACTCCCTCCCTCTCCCTCTCTCTCTCTTTCTTTCTTTCTTTTTCTCTCTCCCCTCTCCTTCTATAAGCCCTGGGGATGGCACAGCTTTAGTTAAACTGCTCTATTAAACGGCGCCTGCTGAGAAAATCAAATTATAACTTCCTTTAATCAGCGAGTATCAGTGGCCCACACAGGAGCAGCCGGCTCTGACAGCAGAGAGAGAGAGAGAGAGAGAAAGAGAAAGAGAGAATGAGCACGAGAGAGAGAGTGAGAGAGAGAGAGAGAGAGAGAGAGAGAGAGAAGGAGACTGTGACTGGAGACCTGAGGGAGGCCGATATGAACCTGTCTCCCGTCTGCTTTGGTTCCCATGGCAACAAGATAGAGTGAGGGGGAATATGGGTAGAGGAATGTCTGCATCTATCGTTTCCTCTCAGTAAGCATTCACACAGAGAGATAGCAGAGAGGAAGAGAGAGTACGCTCAGTGAGTCAGGCTGTTTGTCTGTTTGGGTGGTGTTTGAAGGTGGGTGCTCTAACAACTGTTGAACCCCCCCCCCCTCTAAACTATCCGCCCCCACGCAAGATCTAAGGAGAGGCTGAGAGTAACTTAGTAAATTTAGGATTACATGATTGCTAACAATTACAGTTCAAGGAAACTTAAGCCGTATTTGAGTCTCTACTGTTTATCCAATTTCTACTCCACAAGCACTTGGAGGGAAATTTTGTTTTCTTTACTCAACTAGTAAAAAAAATTAGTTTTAAATTATTTGGATTTATAAAAATTATTAAATGAATGTTATCGTTAACAGCATTAACGTTAACTGTGTGTAGTCATTCCCTCTTGGAAAATGTTCCACCTTTTCTCTTTCTTAATCTCTAGTCTTCCCAGGAGTTTTTGAGCTGTGGATTGTAGACATTGCTGAAGACCTCTTGCTGCCGTGGATGAGCTTGACTCCAATGACCCAAACTATTAACATTTTTTTCCTTTATTTATTTTCCTTTATTCAGATCCCCATTAGCTGCAACTAACACAGCAGCTACTCCTCCTGGGGTCCACATAAAACAAACAGAACATACAGAGCTTAAATATTTTTAAAAGCAAACTCAAGACCTACCTTTTTGGTGTTGCTTTTAACTAAGTTTTATTTTTATTCTTAATAGTTTTTTTATTTATTTATTATTTATTTATTTTATTTATTTATTATCTAGTTCAAATTGTAGTCACTTTTATTCTACTTTATTTATTTATGTACTTATTTATTTTAAGTATAGCATCTTATGTTCTTTTAATTGTTTAATATTTTAGTGTTTTATTATCTTTGAAATGTATTTTATTTTGGTGATTTTAATTCCTGTGTTTTGTTTTAACATCTTATTTTACCTCTAGTGTTTCCTCATTAAGATATCATGAAAGTGTTTCCTCAGTTCGTTTAGCAACTTCTTTTTTATTTTATTTTTATTTATTCATTTTTTTTATTGTTTTTATTACTATGGTTGCATAGTATGTTCTTAACCTTAGGATTGTCGGGTGGGTTTGGGGTTCGGGGCTGGGGGTGGGAATTTTTTCTGAATTTATTCTAGTTTAAGTTGTTGTTATGTACAGCTCTTTGTGTTACAATGTCATTGTATGAAAAGCGCTTTATAAATAAAGTCTGATTGATTGATTGAAAATATACATGAAATATAAAACTGAAAATGCAACAAACAGAAAATACAACAACTGAATATATGACAAATGTAGATATAACAACTGAAAACATCTGTCTTACTATAGAACACATTATCATAACTTTATTACCTGGCTTTCTTACTGATCTTCCGGTTGTGTAAAAAGCTTGATTCTGATTGGTCAAAACCCCTTGACGACGGTGATTAACATTCATCCATGAGCAACACCAGAGTCAAACTGATCGCATGCATTCATGTTAAAACAATCCCCTGAAAAGAGTTCGGGGTTCATTTAACAGGCAGATAAGAATCAATCACCATGGAACGCTAACTGACGTGGAATCACTGGGATTATTTTTTAACAACTGTAAACATAAATCATTTTAAATCAATAAAATAATATTTTAATCAATGTTTTTGACAACGTGTTTGTATTTTAAGTTAGTGGCTGGGCAATAAGCAGGACAATGTATGGTGAGCAGGTTGTTGTGGGAAAAAGAACCCCGACAGGGTGAGACAAGACACTGATGCGAAGCGGAGGGGTCTTGACCGTCCTGAAGGATTGATATTTAACCAGAAGGGTTGAAGAATGATATTTGGCTAAAAGCATGTTTCTTTTAAACATACGTGAAGTTTTTATTATGTTATCTGTGAGAAGGAGTTGTAAGTTGTAGATGTGAGAGAATTTTTGTTTTGATATTTTGAACAGCTTCACATGTGACATATCTATTTGCTTGCTATGTTATGAATTATTTGACTTATGTGGTTAGAACACGCTGCACCTTGCCCAACTGTGATGGTAAAATGTTTCTTACAAACTGATGCATTATTAAATATTCAAATATTAATATATCAGTCTGTTTTACTTTTGATACTTAAAAGAACATTCAACTGGCAACACTGATTTACTTTAGTTTTAAAAGCATGACTCTTGCTTTAATTGAGTGTTTCTTAAGTTTTGGTAGAATGTTCAACTCAAGTAAAGAGGCTTCCATTCTTCGTGCCTGGGCTGACTTCCTGTTATCACAATAAAAGCCTCAGCCTTACAAGCATAATAGACTCTTGCAATCATAAATCCTTCTCGTTAGGAGGCGATCTAATCGCTCTCGTCTCTGATTAGTCATTAACGGTCCAGTTAGTGAAATGGTGAGACGCAGGTGGGTGGGCAACTGCTCAGATCTCTGGGGTTTGCCTTGACTCATTAATGATCAGTTAATTATAACATTGTTTCAGTCCTCCTGCTTGTTTACATTCACCTGCCATGCGGAAGAGTCACAAAACACCGCTGCAGGGGACTGTAAACAAGGGGGAGGAGGGAGGGAATCAAAGGAGGAAATGAGGTGAAATGATGTTGAAACTTGATAAAAATTTAAGCTCAACTTCAAGGAAAGCAACACACAGAGAATCAGATACTCAGGGAAAGAGAGGTGGCAAAACAGAGGAGGAAACCACAGAAAAGAACAGGCCAAGTGGTAGCATCTCAGTGCATCAAGCATCATTAGGGATCCGCGAGACACTGCTTGCCTCTGTTACTCATAGCAACACTGCATACCATGATAATAGGCTGACTGATGATTGGTCAGGCTGCCACTCTCTGGTAAGTGACCTCACCGCTGTGTGAGTGAGCTCACTGTCTCAGTATTTTGATAACCGAGCTGGTCCTGGCACTCTTTGCAGAACCGCCACCAAGCCTTTTAATTAGTGAACCTGAATACAACCAGCATGCTCTGCTCTGCTGTAGGACTGAACAGGTGTCATACACATACAGTAAAACACCCCCGGCTTCTCATAGTATTAATTTTAAAGCCAGCTGTTTCACTGCTAATAATTAACATGTTCATTTGTTAGAGTTATAGTCTCTATCAATAAGATGCTTCACACTTCCAGCCCACCACCTTCTCCCTGCGTTTACAGTGTTTCACCCAAGCGCAAGACTGTTTATCGAAGCTTTAAATAATGCAGATGGTAATATGATAAGTGAACAGTCAATGTTGGTGTCCTTCTTAAACACACACACACACACACACACATGATGCACACCCCCCCAGGCATGCAGGCAGACAGATGGGCTAAAAGAATCACATTTATAGCGCTCAAGGTGCAAGTAATATGATTCAGTTTCTCCTCAGTTCTTTAAATGTAACATCGGGAAAAAAGTGGATTTTTGGTTTCTCTGTTTCCAAAGTATTCTGGGTTAGTCATGCCACAGAGTTGCAGCGCTGGAGAGCCAGAACATCGACCTGAAGAGCTTTGCTAGTGTGCATGTCTAATGCAACCCAGTCTGGGAATACTGCCAGTCTACTGTTACTCCACCAGTGGGGTTTATCACACTCACATGCACACACCCACACACACACACACCAGAAAAAAAAAAATAACAGAGCGGGGAGGGAGTGTATGTGTGTGTGTGTGTGAGAGAGAGAGAGAGAGAGAGAGAGAGAGAGAGAGAGAGAGAGAGAGAGAGAGAGAGAGAGAGAGAGAGAGAGAGAGAGAGAAAGCTTTGTGGTGTGTCACTGATCTCTGCTAGCATGCACAAACATGTCCGACGTAGCCATGGTCTGCTTGTCAAAAGTCACAAATATGCAGCTCCCATCCCGTGATTTTGTGTCCTACATACAGTTTGTCATCCCACTCTGCTCATTGCCGTACAAGGCTTCAGTGTTGCTGATGCTCTGCAGCCCTGTGCGATAAAGGAAGAGAGACATATAGTATTGTTAACACAACGAGCTAGAAAGAAAGGAAGAAAAACAAAGTTTCGGCTGAGACTTACTAATTGGGCACACGTAGGTTTAAAGAGCCACTTGAGGGGGGTGTTTAAGAGGAAAATAGGGTTTAAAGGACCTGTTGAGCAAAAGGAATCCAAAAACTCTGAAAAAACCTTCTTAAATTCTAGTATTTGTAGGTTTTCTCTATCTTCTGCGTTAAATTGGGCAGATGAGATAGAACAAACTAGATACATCAACTCGGGCATTGGGAATTAGCTACAAATATAACCCATTTTGTTGTCCCTTCAGCTCCACATTCATTGCTCCAAAGGGTCGTTATATAAAACCATGAGCAAAAGAGACTGTTGCTAACTCGAATTTAGTGACTCAACTCATCTTGAGAAATCAAAAGATTGAACACACCAGAAAATCTGTCCTTGTACATTTAAACCAGAGCGCTCATTCAATTAACAGCATCTTGAAGAAGAATGTGCGCTTTGCAAAAACATCCTCACTTTGAGAATCGAAATGAGTTCTCAGATAAGTACTGAAACCCCCCCCCCCCCCCCCCCCCACACACACACGGAAATAATCAGGCCAGCTAATAATGCATGCACTTAAACACGAATTCATTCAATCCCCAGCTGTCATGATTATACATTTGGGTTAGATTTGAAATGTAACTTGATTAAATATTGAGAAGGACCACTCTCATATTGCATGTCCTTAATGTTTCACTCTTCCTCTGAGGCTTGTGATATTCTGTGAAATGTGTGTGTGTATGTGTGTGTGGTTTCTGTAACTGAACATTATTGTATTTTCAAACGGCATCTGTCAGTATTTTAATTTCATTAGCTCCTCTGCAGAGTACAATAGATACACTTTGGAGACCAATCTGCTCTGCTTAAAGGAAAAGTACCATAGTGGGGGTGTAGTGATACGTTTCTCTTTTCTTTTTTTCAACTTGAAGCATTAAAGGAATAATCCATCATCAATAAGAGCCATTCTTTATACTGAAGGGCTGGAAAACTGATAACCATAGATAGGAGGATTTATATATCAAATACTATGGACTAAATGAACCTTTTAACACCCTGCATATATGTAAACAAGTATGTGTTTCCCATATGATGACTTTCTTTGAATTCTAACATCTTTCAACCCAAGTCACCAAAAGCACATTTATGTGGAATCTCTTACTTTGACTTCAAAGAAAGTGTGTCAACAGCTGAAACCAAACTGTCTCCTAATGCCTTTTAATGTCAAAACCAATCAGAGCAAAACAAACATGTGATAGCCGTTGGCTTATTGATTAGGTCGCTAGTTCCAAAAACCAAATCATCGTCATCATGGAGCAAAAAACAGAGGTTAGGCATGACTTAACTGGGTAGCCAACACTTAAAGCTGGGGTTGGTTGTCAGATTTAGATACACTTTTTGTTATACTGGTTAAAATTATCTTTATGTCCCGATGGCAATCAATACATAATGTGTAATAATAATAATAAAGAGTTTAAAAGAAGCCGCTGTCTACAGCCGGAGTAAACCTGGGAAAACACCAACCAATCCCTGTCATCAGGAGCCAAATGATGAAACCAATGAAATCCCGTCCTGCCGTTCTGCCCGCCTCCTGCACGTACATTTCATGTTTGTTTGTGTTTTTAACTTTCACTATGATAATGTTTTGGTGTTTTCTCACTGCTGAGTGAGACATGAGTTGACGTAATGCAAAACACCAAGGATGTGCTGAGTACCGGTTTTGAATCAGTCACGATCATCTGGTCGCAAACAACGGTGCTCGTGCATGTGAGCGACGGGGGCGTCATTTTGGAGGAGCTTCGAGGGGGGGGGGGGTGGGGGGGGGGTTAGACAGAGTCCTAAGGAAATGCTACATTCAAATTCATGCTAGTTTTCCATGACGACCAACCCTAGCTTTAACATTTGTACAAATACATGAACTGCATCCAGTTTTTTTCATACTGACACAATAGCAGACTCAGAACTATCAACATCAGCTGCAGCTATCCTGGTTGTTTATAATTTTCACAGATCTGCTTTTAGTTTCTATGCTCCAGATACTTGGAATTTACTACAGAAAAACGTTAAACTGACCACACGAGTTCTTCTAAGACAATCCTGAGATTTAATTTCTGATCTTATTGATTTTAATTATACTGTTACTGTTTTATTGATTGTTTGTATGTATTTTATTGTCAAACTTTGTGCACTTGCACCACTTAATTTATGAATTGCATGTTCTATTCGTTTTTTTTCTTCCCACTGCTACCCATAGGCTTCTCTAACTATTTATTCATGTATTTATTTATTTTTAGAACTGATTGATTTATTTGTATGTGCTCCGTTGTTGTCTGTACCTCAGTACTATTGCAAATAAGGGTTCTCCCTCAATGGGTTTTCCGAGGATTCAAATAAATAAAAGGACGATGATGATGATAGAAATTCCTCAAAAGACGCTTCGACGTGCTCAAATTTAGAAAAGTGTTTGTGACTGGCCTGAGTTGAATCAGGTATGGATGGAAATCTGTGGGAGCAGGAGGGAGACCAGACGTGTCTATCAGAGCAAATAAAACATGAGCATGCAGATTAGTATGTCAGCTAGGATTTCTTTCATCATTACTATCAAACATGTCAAATGTGAGTATTTGGGCCCCATGAATGCAGAGACTACAGAATTAATAATCTCACTTGTTGATGATGTTTTTAAGTGTCTTGTTAGGGAAGTCATTTTATAAGGTTGCAATGTCACAAGCTTTACAGCTATTTCTATCGTGTCTTCTGGGACTTCAAAAATACTGTCAAATCTATAAAATACACAACCCTGTGATGTTTTCAGTATTTCAGATACTGGAGATTTGAAGAAGTCAGAGGCAGGGTGAAGCTTGTGAGAAAGACAGTTGGATTATAACAAAATATGGGGTGGTGGGTTTCTGAACTTGTGTGGAATCCCTTACAACTTGTATACTTGTGTTACTTAAGTCCCCCAATTTTAGAAGTAGGCTTCTTAATAAAAAGGAGTCCTCATTTTAGGCTGATTAATTGCAGATGTAGCTAAGTAGGGCGTTATGTAAAAAAGAAGAGGAAACTTTAATACAGCTGCTGCTCGACTGACAGCTTCATTAAGGGAGAAAAACATCTGGACCAAAAAATGATCTGAATTCTTTAAATGTCTGTGAGCAGAAACAGTTACTAATGGCTGCCACGTTTTCAGGATTTATAGATTAGCCAATTTCTTTAACTTTTTTCTTGATTCATTGGTGAAAAGTGTGATCCTTTCCAAAATAATGAAGATAATGATCATGTCTACAAATAATGTCTAAAGCAGAAGTGGCATCCTCTAATGTTGGTGAAACAGTCTAAGCTGTTTATTTTTAGTTTACAGTTAGTTATTGGCCACCTTTTCATCTTTTTGTCCAGCCTTTGCCTTCAGAATAATACGGTGGCCCTGAAGGACAAAATAAATTTACAAAAGATGAAACACTTTTACAAAGTTTGAGACAAATTTACATATTGAAAAACATTTTATAAAACAAAATTACATTAGCAAAACACTTTTACCAAGGCCAAAACAAATTTAGATTTAAGAAAACAAATTTACAAAATAAAAAAAAAACACATTTACAAGCGGCGAGACATTTTTACAAACGATGGAACATTTTTACCATTCCTGAAACAAATGTACATTAATTTTTTAACAGAAAGGGAGTGTACCCAATACCGGAAGTGATGCAGAACCAAACGGAGTACTAGTACCAAACGTCACTCCGTTTGGTTTCTCTCCATCCAAACAAATGGCTTGTTTGCACCAAGCGGTCTGGTATGGATCAGTACAGTTTGGTACGGGTCGGATCGGTAACGCCTGATCCTGTTTGCATTTCCACAGCCAACCGTGCCCTACTTGGTGGGCGGCGTGTAAGCCGGATGCCGATAGCCGCGTCAGCTATGTAATAGCGTGACGTCATGGCAGCGCGACACAGTGTACCCCGCTAATAAATGCAACAAAGAAGAAAAACGTGAGGAAAGTCTCTGCACCTCCGCGGTCAACCATGGAACGCTATTTCTTGACGCCATTTTCTAAACAAAAAAAGTTATCTTCCCGAAATCCACTGGAGATTTAAACATGGGGAGGTTATGTGTTGTCCTTCTTACTGCTGTCGCACGGCAATTCTTTCGACCAATCAACGGACTGCAGTGTTTCTAGCTCCACCTTCTTGGGTTGGATCGGTATGTCTGGCACCCTAACAGAAGGGTATCAAAAAGTGGGACGGTACAACTCAGTAATTTGGGGACCTGTCCAAGTCTTAGTCAATGGAAATGCCACAAAATGCGTGCTGTACCGAGACTAACTGAACTGAACCGCTTGGGGGAAACTGGGTTAAACTAAATGACGCCTCACTTAATCACTCCCGGTATTTGATACATTCCCTTTCCCTTAAAAATGAAATAAAAATTTGTTTCAGAAATAGTAAAAGTGTTGCACCGTTTCTAAAATGATCTCTCCTCTTTTTGCGTTTCTTTTTTTTTTATTTTATTTTGTTAATTTGTTTTCTTAAATGTAAATTTGTTTTGGCCTCGGTAAAAGTGTTTTGAATTTGTAAACTTGTTTTCCAAAATGTAAAATATTTCTCCAATTTTGTAAAAGTGTTTCCTCTTTTGTAAATGTGTCTCAGACTGATGTAATGGTTAGACTTCACCTGCAAACTTTTCCTGTTGACTACACGTTTGATTCGAAACTACTCCCCAGAACTTTCACTAGAGGAAGTTGTCAACACAGAGACTGAAATGAAAAGCTCAGCAGTTAAAACCACATTAATAATGGTGTTTTTGTCCTCCTAAGCATTGTTTATATGTTATGAAGTGTTTACCGTGTTACGTGTGGTGGACATTGGTGTCTCTTCGCTGTCCGACAGTTACATTCTCACTGGCACACAGACCTGACCTAGAATTGCTACTTAGAATTCGGGCTGAACCATCGCGCTGGAGTTGAAGGGGGGAGGGGGGGGGGGGACGACAGGAAATCTTGACTGGGATGTAATGGAGTAGGACCACTGGAAAGCTCAGGCGATAGGGGGGGAGACACATTTCTATTTTATAATGTTACCGTGAAAATGTTGTGATTTTGTGAAGTGTGCGCTATGAATTCGTCGTCGGAGGATATCGGGAATTACGCAAACATTCCAGGTGAGTGCCTCTTTATTCATATCCAGGTGGAAAGTGTCGCTACCACAGCTCGCCTCCTGGCAACGGGCACACGCGGGTCCTCCTCCCGGGGACATCATACTCCGGTATCCGTTCTTCTTTGCCTCTGTCCCCCCGAAGGCTGGCTCTATAGCAAACCCACGTCGCGTCTAGTCTGGCCTGGCAGACAGTGTGCGCCCTTTCAAGCGTGAATGCCGAATTTTTCCAGCGAAGCAAAAAGCGGATTATTCAGGATGTTTTCAGCATGGTGTAAAACCCGCGGAGAAATATTGGTTTTTACCCCATTATACTGGAGGACCGCCCGTGCTTGGTGAAAATGAAAAAAGGATACACTGCAGCATGCATGTTCTGCATTCTTCGGGAGTACTACACCGCTGGTAGTGTATTTCCTTTATTAAAAATGTTTGTGATATGATTTACAAACGCGCAGTGAGATTATAGGCCTCGGCTGGTGATTGTGTCGGCCAGCCCTATCATCTGCCGAGCGATTTAATTGTTACATTGTTACCGGAGCTAACTTGAAAATGAACGTTTGCACAAGGAGGGCCTGAATTCTTTATGAACAGACAAAGCCCTCCATGTGAATCTCATTTTATGTGTGTGTGTTTTTTTTATAATGTGTGTGCTTGTGGCCGACGTCGTTGTTCTCGCTCTCCGCCGCCGTCCAGTGCCTCCCTCTTCGGGGAAGACTTTGTTTGCGCTGGCCGACGCTCCATGAATGCAAGTGCTGAAGTCCTCCCTTCCCCCCCACTTCTCTGGCGAAACAGGAACAACTTCTTTTAGGAAAAAGAAAAAAAAAAAGTTCCTGGAGTTTCAAGCGCCATGGAATTACTTTGTCCGCCAAGAGTAGTCCAGTGAGGCGCTGAGATTTCATGGGGGGAAGTGTGGAGTCTGTAGTTGTTGTGTGCTTTACGTTGATTTGCAGAGTTTTGGGGCTTTGTAGATGTCGGTGTATATTTTAGGACGACTTCCTCGAGTAGGCCCGTTTGTGAGTAACTTGTGTGGCATTGTGCTGTTGTGTTACTCTGGTAAGACCAGAGAGCTAAAACATGGCAAAGAATGTGTCCACTTTTTTTAGTTTTAACTTCTTTTTCCCCTTTTGTGTTTTAGAAAAATCACAGTCATGTTGTACTAAAAATGTTAGATGAAAGACATGTGATACCTAGGAATTAACTCACCTAAATGAAGCCTTTGTTCCCAAGTCATTTATTTCACCATGACCACAAATTAAATGACCATCCAACATCAAATTAACTCAATGTTAAGTTTTAACTCACTATTACAAAGAAAAATAGCTACAGTTTGCCTGTTATTTCTTAAACTGATGCTGCCACTTCTCACCTGGCAGGTTGGGGGTCCAAGCATACCTGACTGAACTGCAAACCTTCCTATCACAGGACTCTCTTCAATTGCTAGGCAACAATGCTGTCTGCATTGAGCGTTTATGTATTGCATAGTCTAAAGGCGGCTTTGAATTTATCTTTCCTATGGTCACTATGTCTAACCTGTTTTACTTGTGTTTAATAAGAAGTATAAAAAAAGTAGCTCTATGGGTCAAATTTTGGAGGAAGTCATCCAAGACATAAAGAGGAAAAAAAAACAACTTTACATAGCGTATCATACACTGCCTTGTAGTCCCTAATGTGCACACTGGTCGATAACTGAGGTATAAATGAGTGTCTGGGTTAAAAAGGCCAGTACACACTGTTACTGTAGCCCCTAATGACCTACGCTTTGCACTGGTTATGTGTTTGCTACATGTGGGTCTTGTTAACATGAGCAGCTGAGTGCTTTTTCATGCCGTTTTGCTTGTTTGTGTTTCACCCGATGAGCAAAGTTCTCTCCCTCTGTTCCAGGTGTGAATGACTTGTGGCTGTAGGGTGTCGTGAGTGGGCCAGGTTCCTTCACAGCCTCCGTGGCTGACTAGGAGGAGTCGAGTGGAGAGCAGACATCAGTGCCCAGGGGACCTGAGACCTGGTTCTCCATATGAGGCCCTGCTGAAAGGGCAGGGGGGCTTCTGAGGTAACCCAGCACAAGTTCTCTCTCTCTGTTTTTTTTTGGTCTTTTGTCACACATTATCACACAATTTCTCTCAGAGGAATCCACACTCACTCTCAAATGCATACATCCACTGCACACTGCTTGTACCTATTTATTATCAACATTAAAGGTGGGAAAAATGCTGAGAGACAACTACTGTGTGCTACGACGATACATAAGGGCTCTATAACCGCCCCCTGGCTGTGTTCCAATTCCCATACTTCTGAACTATTTAGTAAGCCAGAAAGTAGACTCAGGAGGCCTCTATATACATGCAAGTCAAATGTAGCATGCCATTAATAGGATGTCCTATAACTTCCTGTCACGTATTGCAACATGCAAGCACCATATATTTGGATATTCTGATCCGCAAGCGTTGGCAGATGGCGATTTGTGTCTTTAATACCACCAATTGTTTTAATAACGGGGACAGATGTTGAAGCATTTGGGTCAAAGTTCAAGGCATGATGTTCTAACAGTATGAGAAACTTGTATGCATACGTCGGTACTTTGCAGGAGCAAAGATAGTATGAATGAGAAGTCATGCAATTTGGAAGTAGGGCCTGTGTTCCTGCCCCTTTTTAGTGCCACAAAGAAGTCCACCTGTTTTTAAAGAAGCACCATCCATTCTGTTGAGAATCCTAACGCTACACTACTCTTAAAAGATATCATTCGTGAGTATCTGAAATTCAAGTTGCAACTATAGTCTCATGCTTCTTCTTAGAAAGTGATTAGTGAGTGAGTGCTGGTTGTGATTTACGATTCCATGTCACAAACTTCCAGTTCAGCAAGTTTTTATTTTTGCTTAAATTTTTCCTCAGTGGTAAAGCTAAAGGACCAGGAAAAAGAAATGCATGCTTACTGGTTCTTTCCTGCCTTTCATTTTGCACACGTCCCTTTACTTGATTTTGTTTCTTTCTTCAAACTCAAGGCTAACATCAGTCTCATTTTCAAGCACGCAGCAAACACTCAAAGACTAACTGGTGCCATAACTTGATAGCTTAACACCACTCTGATGCAACATTAGTCACGATGTCTTCTTTGACATTTATCTACGTTATTGCCAGTGTTGATTGGTGCATTGTGATGAGAGAAGCCTTGAGATCCCCCCCCCCCCCCCCCCCCCCCCCCCCCTTCTGTCCCCTCCACATCCTCTCTTGATGTTCAGGGAAGCAGCTTAAAGGCCTGCTCTGCTTTGGACTATCAGTGCGATGTTTGGTCTCATTCTTTGATCTGCACATGCTGAGGACACAACTCGATCAGAGCTCTTGTCCCCGAGAACACTGTCCACGCGGTTTGTTTATCTGCTATCTAATCCGGAGCGTGTTAACCAAAAACCACAGCGAGGTGAAGGACGCGCGGAAATGGATATTGATGTGAAGTGGAAAAGGATTTATTTTCTCCTCTGTGGATTGGCTTCTCATGTTCCCGTGCATTTGTTTGCTTCATGGGTTTTCTAATTAAAACTCGCAGGGCGTGTGTTGTGTATGACATGGAGAGTTGACATAGCGGTGGGGGTTGCGGGGGTCTCATCATCTTTGTAGTGGATGGCGGATGCTCCCCTCTCCAGTTCACGCAGTTGGTTGGTCCCAAGTATGTCTGTGTTTTAATCGTGTTTATTTTCACTCTTTGGTCTCTGTCTGATCTGTTATTATCCGTTATTTAGCACCCATTTGCTCACAAATTAAGCAGTATTTACATTTTGCAGAAAGTGCATCGCTTTCCTATTTTCTGACTGAGACTTATATTCCCAGTTAATTAAGGATTTAAGTTCATTTTCTAAATGACTCCTGCAATCATCAGACATCCACAGTCCGGTAATTACATACTGTCCCCTAGAGAGCCGGGAAAACGCTATATGGTTCAAACATTGTTAGTCTACAGATTTACATTGAGCCCCTTTTGAAGATATTTAATTATTAATGTAATGTGAGGACAATTGAAACTTGCTTAAATTACATTACTATATAGAACACTTGATGAATCACCTCAGAGCATCACAGTATGTTTGTATGATACTCAAAAAAGGCCTAATATTCGATAGACTGTTTTCTCAGTTCCTTAAAACTATGGCTTGGCCGTTTTTCATTCATCAGCTTATTTAGAGTGGTTAAAAAGTGTAATATTCAGCACTTATTGGCATGATATGATCATTGAGATTTATGTCAGCTGATGTTGAAAAACCATGACGTCTGTGTCTTTAGACATGATGTTTTTTGTAAAGGTTTTCCCCTGTCAGGAGTCAAAAGGTTATGGTTAGGGTTGTCTTCTAATGCTTATTAGTAATGATCGGATGCATTCAATGAATATCAGTAACCACAGTGACTTAATTGAATGAATCAGGTATTTACCAAGTGGCAATCTTTGGCCGCGAGAATTGATGCCAATGTGGAAGTGTTAAAAACTGCAGTTGTCCGCTTGAGGCTGGCTCAAGAAGTACACACAAACTCATAAATTGGATCCTTACAGCAGATAAAAACACGTTTACAGCCTGGTTCAAAAAACGAGTGTAGTCTGGATAGCTAATTTATTGATCGGCACACACTGTACGGATGGTGAATTTGATCATAACGCGGCAATTTAGAAGATTTCAAGATTACAAGCACGCACAATGAGAGGTACAGCAGACTTGATTGACGGGCAGGTAGCTGTTGTCGAGGAGGCTCAAAGCCCGCCTCTTTACCTCAAAGTAACTCGACAGAAGTTGGGTTGAGTTCAGCATTTCCAATATGGCTCCCGCCGATGATTGGCTTCAAAACAGCACTTCAGAAACAGATGGGTGACGTCACAGATACTACGTCCATTATTTATACTGTCTATGGTATTGACCAAATCTGACAGTCGTCCTGAAATTGTGACCACACACTTCAACAAAAACATATTCAGAGTCAGTCAATCTTTTGAGCAAGTAAAACAATTATACTGAGGTTTATACTGAGGAGAAACAGTACACTACCATGAGTTTTATGACTATTAGAAATATAATAAAATGAGATAAAGTAGGAGATTAAACAGCGATTCATTATGGATGGATAATATTGTGGTACTAAAAAGCAACCAGAAATAAGAGTGTTTGAACAACAGTAAGGCCCTGTTGTCTTTGGATCTCTCAAACAAGTTCTGCAGCATTCTCAGCCAGCATAAGAAAAGAGCATTGTTTCTTTCATTACTTTGGCAAATATGGAACAGTCATCAATGAGAAAAATAATAAGGAAGAATTGATAAAACAAAGGGTGTGAGCCACAAAGCATTGCATGAAAAAGCTTCCAGCATTTTATTCTGCAGGTTAAAATTGAGTTCCCAACAGTTTCAGGTCTAAATATGATTTTTTTTTTCTTTTTGCGTAGGAGGTCTCAGTCTCATATGTGGTGGGATTGTTGCCCGCTCGGGATCCTCAGGGATGTGTCTGGCTGAGTCAGAATGCACCTATAATTCTGCTTTAATGTTTCTCTGCTGTGATTGACAGTTATTGTACAGACAGGCTGCCCCTTCTGCCCGGAGGGGAGGGGTCCTCTCCAACAAAGCTGCCCTCAGGTGGAACCTGGGGGCGGCAGTGACCTGCAGTCAACTCAGCTAAACATGTTTAAAGCTGCTAGCGAGGCGTAGGTCCTGTTCGTCTCGGAGATTGACTGTTGTCGCTAGTTAGTGAGTGTGGTTTACTGTACCATCGTGATGCAATGCCAATCTGTAGAGCACATTTTGTTTTAGATTTTGATTTCTTAATGTCGTTCATGTAGACAAGAGCTCTGGCTTCTCCTTAGCCCCCAAAAGGATAGAAGATATGTTTATATTCTCCTAATAGCCATAACACTGAGTAGATAGCTGATCAATTCACATGTTTGTAGTTGAGGGAATTAAAGACCTTCATTTTATGCACACCTCATGACATTGGATAAGATGTATAGAGCAGGGGTTCCCAAACTTTTCAGCCTGTGACCCCCAAAACATAAGTGCCAAAGACCAGTGACCCCCGCTGTCCCTCAAAGTGATTTAATGTGGCTTCATTTAGCTGGTCTGCAGAAAATTAGCCAACCTATATGAGCATGTGGCTGTGTTTCCTGTGCTGTTATGAATCAACCTACTGCTACTGATGCTTTTGATAATTAACTGTTCACTAACCCTAAACTTAGGAGTCATCTGGCAAAAAAAGGCAGAAAACTCATTAAATGTTTTTATTTTAAAAGTTTTATTTCAAGTTTAGCTACTAATTTTGTGGATATTTTTTACTATAATGGGTAAAATGTAGTATTTTAAGATAACTGTTGTCATTAAACTTTTTTATTGGATTTTTTCAGTATTTCTTAGTTCACCACAATATCAAAAGTTATAATACAAAACCAACAAAGAGAAGAAAAAATAAATAAATACAAAAAAATATAAAAATAAAGAAACAATAATAAACATTACAAACAAAAAGGAAGATAGACATAAGAAAACAAGGTCAATAAAGAAAAACAAATAATATTAAATATTTTTAGATAACTTGAAAAATAAAAAATCTTAAAGATATCTCAAAACCCCCTATTTGTGTCTCGCGACCCCCTAGGGGGCCCCGACACACACTTTGGAAACCCCTGTTATAGAGCAAAAGCTGGTGATATATTGTTCCATAACTCACTGTAATTATTATAGCTTCGTCCAGGTCTCCAAAAAAGTCATCCTGCAATGAGGTGTTGTTGTTGTATTGATGACAATGAAGTCAGTGTATCCTCTGCTGGACTTAGCCGGTTTCAGGCAAACCCTGTAAAAATGTGGTTTTGCAAAAAAAAGAGGTAGATAACTGAGCTTTCTCTGTTTTGCGTTTCTTTTTTTACTTACCATAAAATTAGCTGCATGTGACTTAACTCAAAGAGCTTGCTTGTAATTCAAAATCAATTTAATCCTAATTGAATGAACCAGTGGTAAGCATGCATCAATGGCATCAAATCTATCTCATCAAGTGTTCTTTGACTACTCTCTCAGTGAAAATAGAAGTACGAATCTTGTGAAATTAACACGGTATGCTTTTTCATGTGAAGTTCTCTTAAAGGATACTCTGTTTTGTTTGTGGAAAATCTTTAGTAATATTGCACTTCTATCTCATTAGAAGATAAGTAAAGCTGAAAATAGCAACCACTTTGACTTTTTCAAACTTTATCAAAATAGTAATGGTAACAAACTTTAACGTGCTGCTACTGTTAAAATGAGTTAAGCTCTCTTTTTTTAATGTAAAGATTATACTCAGTGATGGCAGGGATGCTGAGATCTTAATTTAAAAACATAGCTGATGTAGACTTGTGACAACATGTTGTTAAAGGTGCAGTGAGGAGTATTTAGCGATGTTTAGTAGAACAGACTTGGTAGAAATTGAATATAATATTCGTTAGTCTGTTTAAATTAGTGTATAAATCACCTGAATATAAAAGTAATTTTGTTTTTGCTAACTTATGGCCCTTTTCCACCGGCCCGTCTTAGCCCTACTCTACTCGACTTGACTCGACTCTACTCGGTTTGTGTTGCGTTTCCACGGGCGCGGTACCTCGTGTCAGATACCAGTTTTTCGTACCTGCTCTGCTCTGGTTCCAAACGAGCTGAGCCGATACCAAAAGGTGATGTTGACGGACTGCCGGCCACTGATTGGTCAGAGAATGTCGTCACCGAAGAGTCATGAGCGCGACGCCCAACACAGGACTCAAACCCGCCATTTTTAAAAAACAACATCATTACTGTACAATGTCAGTATGCATAATGCAGCCTTCTTTTGCTTTCCTCTCACGCTCGGCCTGTGACAAAAAGCCACAGACCGAGCAGCAAGTACACCATTGCCTCCATGTCCTCCATTGGTTGTGTTTGTTTCACGTTCAAAATGATGTGAACGCGGTTTCACGCAGCTGTGTTGTGACGACCCTGCCCACCGTGAGTCGGTACTTGGCCTGGTGGAAGAAGGTACCCATACCGAGTCGAGTCGAGTTGAGTCGAGTGGAGTAGGGCTAGAACTGTGTAGTGGAAAAGGGCATTTAGAATGAGTCTTTTGTAGCTACATAGGAAGGCGTCTTCTTCCTCAGAGGCTGCCACATTGCACCGCTATGTTTCAATTAATCAATCAATCTTTATTTGTATAACACCAAATCGCAACAAACATTATCTCAAGACGCTTTTACAAACATAGCGGGTCTGTAGACCGTACTCCATGTTATATTATTAACAAAGACCCAACACCAAGACAGGATACAATCCAGTCCCCTCGTACAGACAGGACTCAATCTTATCTCATCTTAATCCATCATGAGTATTGCACCTTGCGGTATTTAGCTAGTTACAGCAGCCAGGAAAAACTTCCTTTAACAGGCAGAAACCTCGAGCAGAACCAGACTCATGTTAGACAGCCATCTGCCTGGACTGTGTTGGGGTTGGAAAGAGGGATAGAGGAGAATAAGAGAGAGAGAGCGATGATAGGGATGAGACAAATAGTAGTAGTAGCGGTAATAATGTAGTAGTATGTTTCTACCATAGCACAGAACGGACCAACTTGTAACAATACGCAATTTCATAGTTAGTGAGTGGTCACATGAAATGCACCAGGCGGTTATTGTGCGCTCAATTATTTCTGTTGATGGGCAATTTGATGTTAAAACCTTGACCAATGGAGGATCATACTTATCATGCATCACAGGAACTTCTTGTCCTCAAAGGCCACCATCGCTTCACCGAGGTGAGGGATGAGCAAGGGAGTGTTCAATCTAGAATGTGATAATACTTAATGTGCAGGCCTTTGTCGATGCCATAAATGGCCAATATTTCTATCTGGGAAATGTTGGACTAATTTCAAACACTGTCCAAAGATGATTATGCTCATTTCAATTCAAGTGGCAACATTATTGAAAGAAAGCGAATTAGGAGCTTCACTATATTCATTTTTTGTTTTTCTTTGAAAACAAAACTACAATGATGAATTGATTGATTTGGTTGAGTTGCCAGCTTTTTGAAGCCTCTTATACTTCCTTTGGCTGAGTATGAACCATAGACTGTATAAAATATGGACGTAGTATCTGTGACGTCACCCATCTGTTTCTGAAGCGCTGTTTTGAGACCAATCATCGGCGGCAGCCATATTGCTGCTGTGGAGCCAGTGTGACGTAAAGAGGCGGAGTTTGAGCCTCCTAACTAACAGCTACAGTGTTCCCGCCTGCCAATCAAGTCAGCTGTGCCTCTCATTGGAAGACTCATGATCTCAATATCTTCGAAATTGCTGCGTTAGAAAATAACTATAACTCCCCATACAGTGTGTGCCGATCGAGAAATTAGCTATCCAGACTACACTCATCTTTTGTACCAGGCTGTAAACATGTTTATTTCTGCTGTAAAGATCGTCCTTTTTCCCATTCATGTGTATGTGACTTCCGGTACTTCCAGAGCCAGCCTCAAGCGGATCCTCGATGAACTGCAGCTTTTAGCACTTCCGCATAGGACTCACATTTTTAGACCGGAGGTTGCCGCTTGGTATGAACCTGTCATCCACTCCTGTCTGTCCTTGTCTGATCCAAACAGGATCCAAATTTCTGAAGTATGATATTAATTACAAAGGTATCACACTAGAGTGATCTTGGATTCATCTGGAGTCAGTTGAATGTCAGATTGAATGTGCCTGCATGTTGGCTTCTTTCTCCGAACAGCTATAGATCTAGGCTTGGGATTCACTGTCCGGTAGGTAGGATACAATGGGATAACAATAAGGTTAGAGTAAAATGGTACACCATGATGTCTGATAAGCTGAAGAATGCGAAAGATAATTAAAAAGGCAAGTTGCAGTCTTAATATACAGTCATTATTGAAGATTGTGACGTCCATAACAGGGCCGCACCTTAGGCTTGAGCTGCTCCAAGCTTGCCTGTTTGTTTTTGCTCAGTGTGTAGTAATTTGCGCTCCCTGCTTTACTCACAAACAAGAGAATCACATTAGTCCTTTTGTTTTACCTTTCGCATCATCTATTTTACCCACATTAATGAGATGAAAAAAACAATAATATACCCTCAACAAGGCATGCAAAACGATTTGATTCTGGGGTCACAACCGCACTACAAAACAATAAAGAGCATGTGTAACAATATCATCTCTGCTTTCCTGAAAATAAAAGCTGATTACAGGGAGGGTGGAAGTTCATTGTGTCTCTCTACTATCAGGAATAAATGGCAGGTTACATTAAAAGCCAATTTACCTGCTTTCCATTGGGTGTTACACTGCGTGCCTTTAGATATATAACCATGCAGAGGAGCTGTTCTTATTGAAGGCGACTCATGCTTCTCATGGAACAAACGACGAGACAGAAAAGCACACCAGTAAGCAGACTGGGACTCGTGGGAGAAGCAGAAGACGGCGTAAACTTGTAGCGCAGTCTTCAGTGAATCTCAGACATTATCACGACAGCTAAGTGCTGCAGCATGTGGGTACTTATATGTGCAATGGCATGAGTATGTGCACGTATATTGGTCTGTGCCTGTATATTTAATTGAGCAGGTTTTAGCCAGTGTGTTTAAAATTCCATGGGAATGACACATGAGTGCAATCTGGGGTAATTCAGGGACACAATCTGGCTTGCATTCTCTCCACAGTGCTAATTTTGCTGTAAGATAGCAGAGCAGAGAAGGAACATATATTGTGTTCTGCTCTAAGTAAAACATGTTTCTACCTGTTTGTAGTCGTGCCAGGTCAGTACAGATGTCTTAACTGTGTCACATGGTCTGACAGGTTGAGATGTCACTTTGTTCCTGTGTGGTGCTGATTGGGAATGAGCAAAAAGAATCTATGAGAAAATATTTTTGGAGCATATTTTAGAGTATAAATCCTCTCATTTCTGATATTCTTATTGCTATAAATTGTGGTTTTGCACAGCGTGGGTTCTTCTGATTCTTGCTTTGAATGTGCGTATTTGATATTTCTGTGCTGTTCATTGTGAGGCCCTCGAATCAAAACCTTAACGACAGTCATGTGTGAGGTTTCTTTTACTTGTGGCAACTGTGCAATATGTTTGCAGGTTGCACGCAAAGCAGAGCCTTCCACCAGCGAGTAAGGAACGCAGGCCCGCATTACACTTTACCACAATGGTCTGTATGGCCTCTGGAGGGCCTGGCCGTTGGGATTTCCCACAATGCTTTTAGCCACAGGGAGACGTCCTCCCAGCATGAGCAGGGGAGGAATGTGGCCCGAGTGTGGGAGCGACCGTCGGGATGGAGGGGAGGGAGTCACGGACCAGAGAGCATGGTCAAGAGAAGGGAGGAAAGAAGGGGTCTACGCCGAGGGCAGCAGAGTTTCCTTAAAGCAAATGGAGTTTCTGCTCATCCTTATATTTGAGCCACAACCTACTGGACTTTGTTTTATATGTATGCTTTCAAACAAGTAGTGCATTTTACTTACTCACTTAATGGTAGTGCTACTGTAGTCACTGTTGGTTTCAGTGGTTCAGTGATTCCAGCACAATGTTTTTTTCAAAGTTTTATTTTTCTCAACTACATGGAAGCACCCTCCTACTAGAGGACTCCATGGGTTCAAATATTTACATCCTTTGAAAAGCCCTTTTTTTATCTGGTGTGACATAATTTATGTAAATAAGGAACCCGTTTAAAAGGCCTCCAAAAAATATTCAGACGTGGTGTTCTGGGGATATTTTAGACCACATACCTGAAAGAGACCCCAGTCTGTTGGTCTGTTGGGGACATAGACTGTATAAAATATGGACGTAGTATCCGTGACGTCACCCATCTGTTCCTTAGCGCTGTTTTTGAAGCCAATCGACGGCGGCAGCCATATTGGAAATGCGGAACTCAACCAGGCAGAGTGTGACGTAAAGAGGTGGAGTTTGAGCTTCCTAGCCAACAGCTATGTGTTCCCATCCGGGAGTCAAGTTAGTCATGTCCTTATTTGGGCAAAACTCGAAATCTTAATATCTTCTGAACTATCGCGTTAGAAAATAATTCAACCCCCCTACAGTGTGTGCCGATAGAGAAATTAGCTACGTAGAGCCAAGCAGTTTTTCAAACCAGGCTGTAAACATGTTTATTAATGCTGCAAAGATCGTCTTTTTTGAATTGGGGTCTATGTGGTTGGCTGCAGCCAGCCTCAAGCGGATTCTCGATGAATTGCAGTTTATAACACTTCTGCATGGGCTTCATAGTTTGAGACTGGAGATTGCCACTTGGTTCAAATATTTACATCCTTTGAAACGCCCTTCTTTTATCTGGTGTGATGTAATTTATGTAAATGAGGAACCCATTTAAAAGGCATCCAAAATGATTAGATGTGGTGGGCTGGGGATATTTTAGACCACATACCTCAGAGAGAACCCCAGTATGTTCTGTTGGTCTGTTGGGGAGCAACAGTCATCAAGTAGCCGAGATCAGAAGCATTGACCAAACATGACCCAACTTTATCACAAGGTTGAATTTTGCTAGATTTTATACCTGAGCTGGAGTTTCCTCAGTCATGGCTTGCTAAGCTAACTTTTGCTGATCAAAGTGAGACAAGATTTAATGCTAAGCTAAAGATAGCATGATTTTTTTTGGTGCAGGGATGAAATGTTGCTCATGGTGTTTTTTTATTTTTTACATTTGTTCAAATTGCTTGCACCTCAACTAATAGCATTCAAGAGGGCTATGAAGTATCTGATTATTGCATGGTTCTAGCAAAAGTGTGCATGTGACTGGAAGGTGTGGATAGCCAATGTTTTAAAGTGTAAGCCTAAAAGTTGCAATATAAGCTGAAATGTTTAGTTTTATGTCATTAAGTCAATATTAGTCTTGGTGTTGTGTGTTTATGTTAGCATTTGATACTGGCACTCCCATTATTTGCAGCCATGCTGTGTCATGGCACATTGCTGCCAGTTGCTCGGTCTCTTTGTCTCGTATAGAGTAGAAAGGTGAGTGTGTGGGTGTGTAAGCCAGACACACCCACTTAGCCAGAGATGCAGAGACAGACAGAAACAGATCGACAGAGACGGCAGTGCGGGGTGAAGTGTGTGTGTGTACGACGGAGATCACAGCAGGCTGGAGTGCTGAGTGCCAGTCCTGCTGCTGGAGCTGGCCGCCACACATGGCACCGTGCCCAGACTACGCCAGCAGATGTGTCACTAGTGAGTCAGCTGTGTGTGCGCGTGTGTCTGAGACGCAGATATCCACCCGCTCGCTCTGTGAAGAGGGCGACTTGTGTAAAACTGCCCCCCCTCCCCCCTCCTCCTTCCCCTAAGGGTATATCTGCATCACACCCCTTACCCATCCTCCTGCTTTGATTGCGGCTTCCATCACTGTGACGGACATGGAGATGCGTCTGTCACCCTGACATGATATGAGGAAATGTGACATTACACACATGTCGACTCCCTGGGGATGGAGGGGCATCGTCTGCTGACCACATTAGAGGATGAACAGAGGGTGGGGGGTGTAGGAGTGTGTGAGGGAAAAATACACTACGATGTTTTGAAGAGATATGATGCTTTTGTACTTTGAAAACAGTGAAGTGTTTAGAGTTAGTTATAAACATTTGGTCACCTCAGTTTCTAAAGACACGCGCTCCCAAATACTTTGTTAGTGTTGCTCGTGCTAGAGCGCCGTTGTTCCCTTGTCATGATAGATGCATTATGTCAAATGTTGGATCAGTGGCGTCACAGCTCTATGTTTAGTGACACTTGGCATTCCTCACATTCTGTATATGTACCGTGGCTGAGTCATGAGCAGTATCTGCAGGGTGTGGCGTGTAGGGCTGGTGCTTTTAAGGAGGCCACCTCGACAGGTGAGCATACATGTTAGTGTTTTTTTTTTTTTAAGTAGACAGGCTGATATATATATATATATATATATATATATATATGTATATATATTCATTATTGTTATTTTAAATGATTTAAACACAAATTAAAAAGTGTCTCATCAACAGTGAAAAAAAAGTGACTATTGTGCTCTCTGTTGTAGTCTTTGCAGTGTCTGTGTTTTGATTCATTGAATGAATCAGAATCAGAAATACTTTATTTATCCCAGGGGGAAATTCAGTCATTACAGTATGCTCTTTAAAGCAGTAAGAAAGTCAAAACATTAATATACAAAAGAAAGGAAATAAGATATGAATATGGAAGAAATTAAAATAAAATAAAGATATATAAAAAAGAATAGATATATAAAGATATATTATTATGGCCAATCTGTAGTCTTTGATGAACATTTCTTTTCTATATATGTTCTTGTTGAAATTCTTGAACTGTACACCTTTTTGTTTGTTGCTGTAACTTCCTGAATTTCACCCTTGGGGGATGAATAAAGGATTATCTTATCGTATGTTATCTTATCTTATCTTAACATTTTTTTATCTTAAAAAAGCAAATAATAAAAATAAATAGATAAATTAAAGAATAAAATAACAATACATGAATTAATAAATAAAAGCAACTTATCTTTGCTGAAGTGTATCTGACATAAAACATTGTTTCATGACTTTTGATCCCCTTTCTTTTAAAAAAAAGAGGGGGGGAGGCTATAGCTTTGCACATCAGCTGTGTGCTTGTCCGGCACATGGTACTTCAGACTCAGAGTACTCTGGTGGTAACTCAGTTCACATTGACAGTGAAATGCTAATATCTTTGGTCTTGTCGAGAAAACCATCTGGCAGAGGTTTGACGCAGGACTCACCATTCAAAGGACCCATTCTTTGATCCAATTTCTGCTCATGGATTTGTTTCTGCTTGCCACCCATGACCTTACTGTTGCATCGCTTCCTGATTTCCCGAACCACGAGACGGGCAGAGGGTGGTGATCACAAAACGTGCGAGCACCAAGCATGCCTCATGAAAATGAGTGGCATTAAAAGGAATGTGCGGAACATGTTAACTTTGACCGCCCTAATTATTTGATTTGAATGCGCACTGGGTATGTGCGTGTCACGGCCTTGTGTAAGATGACCCTTTTCTGTGTGAGAGAGCTGTCTTGAAGATTTCTCTCTTTGCATACTTGCTTCCTTTAGCGGCACATTTTTTAAATATTCTTTCAGATATCTGAAAAGAGGTAGAAATAATAGGCCTGATGTTGCCCTAAACATATAAGGGACCAAAGGAAATCTTGAGATGGAGGCCGAGCAGACAGGGAAAGCTAGAGAGCGAGGAAGAGGGGAGCTATACTCCATTGTGACTGAACTGCAAAATGGGATTTGCATAAATAAGGCTGAAACATCAGCAGGCCTTTTTTTACAGCCAACTGCAGGGCTGAGACGAGGGGAAAGAGTTGGTGTGTGTATGTGTGTTGCACCAGAGTGTGTGTTTTCCCCCATTTACTTTAATATGATGTCTTTGTAGCATTGTTGCATTAAAATTTTTAAGCGAGTGGCCTTGGTTGGTAGTAAGGTCATGGTTCCTCTTCCCTGACTTATCGTTTGAATCCCCTCCTATAGAAGTGAATACTCCACTGGCATAACGCTCCCATCTCCCCTACAGAGGAATTTGGGTGACGTAGCAGGGAAGGGTCTACTCTCTACTCTGCGCTCAGCCAGCGTACGATGGCTGTTACATAAGCATGAAATGAAATGCTCCCTTTTAGTGCCACCCGCATTTGAAACCCCAAATCTAATTGAATTGAACTATTTTCTGCCCTCTTTTCATGTGGAACCTCGTATTGATATCAGAGGCAAAAAGCTCATTTTTAGAGCCTCATTATACTGTTTTCCCATTAACTTGCATGCACTGCAGCTCCTCATGTGCGCTGTGATAGACAGTTCAGCATCTTTAGAGGAGATAGAGGAGAAAAAATCTCTATGATTACCTCCACACTGCTTTGTTGTGTGTGTGTGTGCGTGTGTGTGTGTGTGCGCGCTATTGGCTCTGGTGTGCACCCCTGAAGAGTGTGTTTGTGTGTCTGTGTATTCGTCATGACAGCGAGCTCGCCAATTAGTGTCTCGTTATCGTGCAATTGGAGGGAACAGGTGATTGACAGGTTCTGCTGTATGTGTACTCACGTTACACACATTTGTGTATAATCAGAGTTTAATTTTCGATAACATCTCCCGATGGTGAATATGATAGTTAGGGCTGATTGAGGTGAAAGCCAAGTTCTTTTGATATAAAGCAAAATAAGATCGCCCCAAATGAGTTTTAATACCTTTATAGACACTAATGGGTGGTTGACCCTCGTGTCACGTGGCTGATTGTCTCTGTTTCTTCCTCACAGTGGAGCCTTATATCTGTGGACTTCAGACAGAACAGTGAGGTCACATCCACATCCAACAACAGGAGCCTAAAAACCCTCCTTATTAATTAGTGTCCTGATACTGTTGTCTTACTGATACGAATCCTGATAAGTTGACCAGGGTATTGACCAAGCGGCAACCTCTGGTCTCAAAATATGAAGCCCATACGGAAGTGTTATAAACTGCAGTTCATTGAGCGTCTGCTTGAGGCTGGCTGCAGAAACACAGGAAACCACATAGACACCAATTCAAAAAAGACGATTTTTGCAGCAATAATAAACATGTTTGCAGCCTGGTTCAAAAACGGTTTCGGTCTGAATAGCTCATTTCTCTATCGGAATTCGGGGTCCAAATTTTAAAAAAACGTGACGGTTCAGAATATATTAGGATCACGAGTTTTGCCCATTTAAGGACATGACTGACTGGACTGACAGGCGGGAACACTAGCTGTTAATGAGGAAGCTCAAAGCCCGCCTCTTTACCTCCATACAAAATAACCTCAACAAACTCCAACTAATCCAGAATGGCACAGCCAGACTCATAACCAGGTCCAGCAGGAGAGAACACATCACACCCATTTTAAAGTCGCTTCACTGGCTCCCAGTCCTTTTTAGAATTGATTTTAAATTGATGGTGTTGACTTTTAAAGCTTGTAGGGGGTCAGCTCCAGACTACATTGCTGACCTCTTGACTCCCTACGAGCCATCATGTAACCTCAGATCCTCCAGTAGGTCTTTACTAACTATTCCACGCTCAAACAGAAAAACAGAGGGTGATCGAGCATTTTCTGTTGGTGCACCCGGGCTGTGGAATGACCTGCCGGAGGATATCAGGGAAGCGAACACATTGTCGTCTTTTAAGTCGCTTTTAAAAACTCACTATTTTAATCTTGCTTTTTATTGATTTTATGGTTTACTGCTTTGTTCCTTGTTTTATTACTTCTGCTGGATAATGACATGCTCTTAACTGCTGCCTACTGCTTTTTAAAATTGTTTGTAAAGTGCTTTGTAATTTGTTTTGATAAGCTCTATATAAATAAAGTTGTCATTATTATTATTACTAGCTCGACAGTTAGGTTGAGTTCAGCATTTCCAACATGGCTCCCGCCGATTGACTTCAAAACAGCGCTTCAGAAACAGGTCGGTGACGTCACGGATACTGCACCCATTATTTATACAGTCTATGGTATTGACCAATTACAAGTACCTATCTGATACTGGGGTCATGAAAAAAATGTGATTGGTTGATAAAGTAATTGCTGGCATTATCTAGTACATCTAGTATAATGCTGTTTTTTTAATCATCTTCTTATTATCTTGTTGGACATGAGAATTTACCTGAAACCAGAAGTTAGAGTTAATTAGATTGGCCACCTTATATCACTGCTGTATAGGATTACCTGTCTGAAAAGAAAAAAGAAAGTAGATCGTTTGTGGTGCTAATAAAAATGGATTGGTGCTTTACCTATGTTTTTCAGCGGTACAAGATACTTTATTGGAGGCATTTGTAATAGTGTGAAGTGGATTAGAACCACTCTTTAAACGGCACTGATGCCAGAGGGACAACATTTAGCATCTGGAAACCTCCCATACACACTCCTTTCTAATATTTGAATTGAAAAAAATGCATCCTGATACTTTTGTAACTATCTGAACCCAAAAACCGTACATCACTTTAAGTAGGAGGTGGCTCCTCTGGTGGTTTTAAGGGAAGCCCTAAAGTGAGGATCTTTTTCCCAACGGTGTCTTAGCAATCGTTACATTGTCAACATTTTGCCCTAAGTGCAGGTTGGACTACACATTTTATGAAGTAGTTGGCTTGAAGCAGACTCTGGTGTCTGACCTACGCCCCATGGACCACACTTAGTTATATTTCATCCACAAAACAAGATAACTTGCTTTACTGTAGCAGTTTGTATGCCCTTAGTTGTTTTTAGAGCAGCCACTTAAAATATTTGATATTTCCCCTTTTTTAAGACTATTTTAGGGGATTTTTCTCTTTTTTTTTGAAGAGGAAAACTAAAGAGAGACATGAGATGTGGGGAGCAGAGAGTGGGGGATGACATGCAGTAAGCGGGAAGGGATAGACTGATTAACGGCCGCGCCGATATTCAGCATTTTGAAGCATATCGCCATCAGCCTTTTATAAAAATCCAACAGTCGATAAGAGATTAGTTTAAAACTGGGTTATTTTGGCTCTGATGCAGCTGCACCACCAGGTAACTCAAAGAAGAGCATACACCTAAACCGAGGTGAGTTCTCGGGTGAGAATCTTTCAAAATTCACTAAATCAGGTGGCAGAAATGACACCGTCTGCAGAAACTGTAGCCTAGCTTGCGTCCATTTCTCCCTGCAGTTTCTCATTGCAGGGGACAAGTTGAGCAGCATCCGCTGTGGCCCCTACAATTTAAACAAAGTTAAGTGTTGGAGTTGTATTATTTAAAATATGTATGCAAATATTTCCCATTTTACTGCGAATAATTATCAGCTCCAAATATCTGTTATCGGCCTCCTTGACTACTAATAATCGGTATCGGCCCTGGAAAAAACATATCGGTCTATCTCTAGTAAAGGGTCAAGGCTGGGAGTTGAACCAGCAACAGTTGTGACAAGAGCTATAGCCTCTGTTTGTGGGGAACAGGATCTGCAAACCAAGTGTAAAGTGTTCAGGATTTTGGGGTAAGGGTTAGTCCACATCATCCATTTTTGCTTTATATTTTTTGTCATTATTGAGTGTTTTCCTTCAAAGAAGCTGTCTGCTGGTCTTTTCCACTGTGACATAGATAAACCAGTGCCTATCTTTTAAAAGCAAATACGAGTCAACAGAAAAAATCAAACTGCACCTCTGTGCCTTCCACTTTTTCACCTTGTTCTAGCTCACATGTTGTTTCCCCCTTTAATACAAAACTATGCCCCCCCCCCCAAAAAAAAATATAACTCTGATCTGAAGGGATGAGAACATTTGTGGAATACGTTGCACCTATTTTGCACTAATAGGGTGTAATTGCTCAGACAGAAACTTTGAACTAGCAATAATTGTACTGCCATCATTGTTATAGCTAAATCTTTTGTATGAAATAAATGATTAGTTTTGTTGGTTGCACATCACTTCTGCAGAATAACCCATATATTATTTATTATTTAGAGTTTATTTTTTTCTTTTTGTAGTCATGCTTGAAAACCTGTTGCATCACAAAATAGAAATATGTAATTTCACATTGAAAAAAATTGTTCTGCTCTGAATAGATACAGAAACAAATCACTAATTCATCATTGGTAGTATCAACCAGCTCACCACTTCTCCTAAGACCCTCTACTCCTGCCTTGAAATGTATTTTTCATTTCAATTGCAGTCTAATCAGTGTAGTTTGGATGCACAGGCTCCTCTGTGCTCGTCAGTCCCTGTCTGGAAGCCAGCCTCTGCTCGTGAGCAGTAGTGATCTGTGGCCCCGGTGGTTGTAAATCTCTTCTCCTGTAGACTAGTGAGAGATGAGTGTTGCTGCTGTAGCAGGAGTCAGTATATGTGTCTGGTTCCCAGTGAAGCCCCCCCCCACCCCCCCTTCACCCTCTCCCTCCCTCCTCTCTCCTCCCCTTAAACCCCCCAAACACTCCACCTCCTTCTCCCCAGGGAAACTCTGGAGCCAGTTACAATGTTGAGTGTTTTGGAAGAGCTCCTAAATATTTTCAGGATGACAATGTAATCTGACTGACTGGGCTGCTGTCTCGCGAACAGGATTCTCATGCGATTCCTGCGCTCTCTCTCTCTCTCTCTCCAACACACACACACACACACACAAAAAAACAAACAGAAACACACAGTGGTGGGTTTGGTCTGCAACCATACCTTTCAAAGTTGCAAAAGTCTGCTGCTCCTGAAATATTTTAACACGGTATCCAATGGAAAGTATCTGTAAAATCAAACACTGACCTTTTTGATGCTTTAATTTTTTTGGCCAACACCAATTAAGATACTTAAAGTTGAAAAAGTCTTATGTTGATCAAAACTATTTTTAAGCACATGGCAAGCTGGCAACAAAGGCCCCAAATTTGGTGACTGGAGTTCTTTGTGTTCCAAAAGTTAAGTCTAAAAAACAGACATGCATCATTAAAAGAACTTCAAAGAGCCCCCCTTAACTGCATTTGTTCAAAAACTATTTAGAAATTAATATAATCAAATATATTTCTACATTTATAATTATAGTCTGTTGCCTCACAGATGCCTCTGACTCACTGTCGCTGTCTCTCACTCTCCCCTCCCCCAGCCTTGTGCCTGAGTCAGTAATGCCTGCAATAAAATCACACATTACGTTTATTTTTGTAATTGATCTGCGTATGATACAGTGCCGGCAGGTACGAATTAAAGACAATTTATTTAGATTATATATATTTAAATTGTTACTCCAGACTGACAGGACATTGGTCCTCACATCTGAGGAAATAAGAGGCAGGACCGGCTGTAGTGCAAGCAGTAGCTTTTTAAATACACTGAAAGGATGTTTGATACAAAGATAGATTGTATATGTTCTTTTTTAACCTCTTAACCCTGAGTAAACCAAAAAGTCCACAGAGTAAGTCAGGTGTTGTCATGCTGAGTGAGTCTTAAACACCTGCACAATCTTCTTCCAGCTGTGTCCTGTTGGGAATGTGTAATGGCTGGATGCTAATACTAACTAAGGCCACAGAGTAACTTTGTAGGGCTGGGGCCTCAGTTTGTCAGGCAAATTTTTATGTCAAGTACTATTATATACTCGTGTATGGCTTTGTATCAGGGACTCCTGTCGGGTATTTTTGATTTGGTGTGACGTAGCATGGTTAAAGTGTGTGTACCATAAAGCTCTCGCTCTTGACGACACTGTAATAAGTATGGAGGTAATTCTACAGACTGTTATCTTCCACGTCATTCCCATAGACTGTATAAAATATGGACGTAGTATCCGTAACATCACCCATCTGTTTCTGAAGAGCTGTTTCCGCCTGTCAATCAAGTCAGCTGTGCCTCTCATTGGAAGACTCATAATCTCAATATCTTCGAAATTGCTGCGTTAGAAAAAAATTCACCCCCTTACAGTGTGTGCAGATCAAGAAATGAGCTATCCAGACTACACTTGTCTTTTGTACCAGGCTGTAAACATGTTTATTTCTATTCTTTATATCTTCCACGCGCACAGAGCTTGCTTTGCTAATCGAGGGTTTAGCATTAGCTACAGGTTGTGTCGGCTCAAATGGCTGCGTAGGTTCGTCGTATTATTGCAGTATTTTAATACAGCCTCACAGAGTTTATATTTTATAGACATGATTTCTATCGTCTTATTCCAGTTTTAAACAAATGCTTCCAAACGTCAGCTTTTAATGCTGTAAGTTGCTACCCATCGCTGTCTCTATTTGCTTAGCTAAACAACAGATGTTAAGACGAGGGGGGCCTCTGTCTGTATAACGTGAACCACAGCACGGTGGCACCTGTGATCCCACAGGAGTGGCGCTTCATTACATCAGTAATAACTGATTCCATGATTTTCGATTCGATATTGAATTGGGAAAAATATATATTTCAATGCATTGACGATTCAATTGTTTTACTGAGCTGTAGTCTTCTATGAAAACAGCCTATTTGAATCCAGTCCTGCAGACATGGGTGAAAGTGGACCAAGGCCTTTTAAAAAAAAGAAATCACTAATAATAAACCACCTTTCAAGCCAATGCTTGTAGATTTAATGGAATTAAAAGTGGGTGTATTGTTACTTTAAATGTGTTCAGACTGTAGCCCTTTATTCCAGTGTTGTTAACAGCCTTTTTTTACTCTGTTCTCTCTCAACAGTGTGCCCAAGGGCCGTTGAAAGCCCCCTTGGGGGAGTTTCATAAATACACTCCGAACAAGAAAAGACTCCTGGACTATTGTTATTGTTTTTACACACTTTCTCCAACACCCACACACCCACACACCCACACACACACCCACCCACACACACACACACACACACACACACACACACATACACATACACACACACACATACACACACGCACGCACACATACACACACATACACACACGCACACACAGGCGCACACACCCGCACTCACACACAAGGACATAAAGAGGATGTTGGAGGTCCAAGAGGAGAGGCCAGCGGCGGCAGGTACAGCAGCGACACATTTCAACAAGAAGGAGCGAGGGAAGAAAGAGCGAGAGGAGGCCAAGGACGGTCGAGGAAACCTCTCCAACATTGGGAATCCTGTTCCTGGCTCAAGGAACGTGCGCACGAAAGCGCCTCTCTCACACACAGGCAGTCCTCACCAGCTCATCACTCCACCCTGTTCTGTAGTCCTGGGAGCCCCATCAATGCACTCCAATAGGCTGAAGAACTCCCCGTCCACCAACACGCAGAGGTGAGCGAACTAACCGACAACCTGTGGGTCTAGTGCTGTGGTACAGTTAGGCAAGGCTGTTATAGTTTTAATAGGCAACCAGTGGTGCGTGCTTGTGTGTGTGTGTGTGTCTGTGTATAAGCATGATGATTGTTTTAACAGCCTAATCAGCTGAACACTGATGCGTATGTTGATTAAATTTATGCATTTAATTGAAACGCTCTATAAACTGGAGCACAACTGCACTGAGAACAGAAGTTAAATTTCATCCTCTCTATTTTAACCAGATTGTTTTTATGGCCTCACAACACTGGTCCTGAGTAAGTGGCACTAAATCAAAGTTTTTATCACAGGGATCTTCTTATGTTCCACTAACAGCTGGTGATTGAAATGCTTAGCAGTGTCTGTCTTCCCACATTAATAACACAGAAATAGAAACAAGCTTTTGTCCAGGAGCGTGAGCATGTTTCGAGGAATTGAGGAATCATCACACAATATCTGAAATGAATAAGCATGAGCTGTCAGTGTTTATTGACAGCTGTGAAGAGAGAGTATATACAAACAGTTTTTTTTCTTTAAAGCTGTCAAAAACAAACAATGTATGCACACGTTTTCTGTAAATAAGACAGATTTTTTTGCCGTACAGCACCCAAATCAAGCCATTTTCTGCATCATGGAGGAGATGGTTGTAGCATTATCAGTGTACCTCTTATCCTTGTGAGCTCTCACGCCTTAAAGCTTGGGTTGGTAGTCAGATTTAGATACACTTTTTGTTATACCGGTTAAAATGATCTTTATGTCCCGATGGCAATCAATACATAATGTGTTCTTAAAAAAGAGGGGAAAACAGCTGCTTTCTACAGCCGGAGTAAACCTGGGAAAACACCAACCAATCACCGTCATTAGGGTCCAATTTATGAAACCAATCAAATCCTGTCCTGCCGTTCTTCCCACCTCCTGCGCGTACATTTCCCCGGCGTTCACTCCCCGTCCCCTGCCTCTGCTTCCCCTGACTCTACTGACTGCCCCTCTTGCTCAACCTCGGGCCTGTCCCCTCTGACCTGATGAGGTGCTTTGCTCAGGACTGTAGTCCGGATCAGGGTCTAAAAAACTCTCACCACGGGGGCTCTGACAAGCAAAATAATTAATGACATTTAGTAAATCCTAAGTCGTAACGTCCGTCCGGACGCTGTAGGGATGACGAGCCGATTCATGAACACGTTGAGCTAAAATAACCGGTCACTCTCTGCCGTGATCACGCCAACCAACAAAACAACAATCAATGTTTGAATGAATGAAGAACTTCTCCTCTTGTCTCTCCTCTCTCCCGCTCGCACACTCTACACCTCTCCTGATGCATTCACTAACTGTCAACACTGTAGGAATTAAGAACATCTGTACTGAGCACATTTAACAAACAGTAGAGCTGTTGCAGTTTTATATGTGTTATAGCTTTTCTCCTGATATCTTGTCACCAGTACAACTGGATAATGCTAGCATGACAGTTGTAAGTACTAACAGCAGCCATGTTTGTTTGTGTTTTTAACTTTCAGTATAATAATGTTTTGGTGAGGACCGGTTTTGAATCAGTCACGATCAAATGGTCATGAATCAGCTGCGCTCGTGCATGTGAGCTGGGGCGTCGTTTTGGAGGAGCTCTGAGGTGGGGGAGGGGTTAGACAGAGTCCCGAGGAAATGCTTCATTCGAATTCATGCTAGTTTTCCGAGACTACCAACCCTAGCTTTAAGTTGAAAGGTGATCAGTTTCAATTTGTGGAAAAGCCAAACAGAAGCAAATCTCCAGGGAACCTCAGCCACAGTCCTTTTTTATTTTTTTCATTTGTCACATGTTATTAATTAGTGTGGGGGAAATGTGACCAATCCCAATAATGACAGATCTGTAAGCAGCTATTTTAGCCAGCATATCACCAAATCACTTTTTTACTGCTCAACATCCATTAATGGACTGAGGGGTTCAATACATTAGAGAATATAAGACACACAGAAGTTTTAGATGACCGTGTTGAATATTTAGATATTGTGCAGCCATTTGAAGTCATTATCATGTGAGTTAGTGCAATATATGTGATCAGATGTAAGCCTTGGTTGTGTAATTCATCTGTGCACTAACCTGAGCACATCACTTACCTTAGCTGTGCCGTGTAGAGCCCTAGAAGGTTTTCAAACAGACCTAGGATCAGTTTCTCCACTCCTTTCTTTTACCTGAGCGGTCTTAATGTGCGATCCAGAGCTGCTCCAGGGTCAGAGAGTACACTGAGTTTGGAAGTTTTTCCCTGCTGACTCATGGTTCTGGAGCCTCTGGAAACGGCTGCCTGGACTGCCAAAGTTCTGGCTTTGCCCTCTTTTTTTTTTCTTTCTCTCTACTAGCTGTGTGTCGTTTCTGTCTCTCTCTCTCTCTGTGTGTGTGTGTGTGTGTGTGTGTGTGTGTGTGTGTGTGTGTGTGTGTGTGTGTGTGTGTGTGTGTGTGTGTGTGTGTGTGTGTGTGTGTGTGTGTGTGTGTGTGTGTGTGTGTGTGTGTGTGTGTGTGTGTGTGTGTGTGTGTGTGTGTGTGTGTGTGTGTGTGTGTGCTCAGCTGCGGCTGTGCTTTTTGGACATGTTGGCATTTGTTTCATGCTACTTGTAAGAGGCTGTGTGTGTGTGAGTGAGAGAGAGCGAGGGAGAGACAGAGAAAGAGATTAGGGTGTGGTAAGGGTGCTCTCTGCCAATTGGATGTGTCCTGCTTGCCTGAACTGAACTCATAACTTGTAAGCAGCAGTCATTTGAAGATGGCCTGTGTCTCAATATTCTGATTCTTTTAGGTTTCACTTTTTAACTGCAAGGAATTTCCCAATACCCGTAACCTAATCTTGTGCTCATAGACATCCATGCTAAATGCTGGATGCCATAATTAGATTGTATTTAAAAAAGGAGAGAAAAAGAGGGGGAAGAACAATCACATCTTCTTATTCTCATAGTGTTACCAGTTGGTATCATGGGTACATTTTATAGCGGGATATAGAGGATATCAGACCTGATTGATTGCAAGCTGCCTGTGTGTACCCCCTCCCCTCTTTTGGTTTTTACCCAATTCCAGACCATGACTGCTTGGTAACCCAACTTAAAGCCCCAGGCTTTTTGTTCGATATGCCCCATTTCCTTCCTGTCCATTTGTTTCATAAGTCAAACAAGTTCACAAGTGTATTTTGGAAGACAAAAGATAACAGTTAGGAAGTTGAATGTGTTGTGTCATCTAAGATTCATATAAATGGACATTCAGGATTACATTTAGGAGTGTATATCAGCAGTGTTCCAAGAAAACAGCTACGTCTTTCGTGCTGTGCTGACTGAAATGTGTAACTGTATTAAGTATGTCCATCATCTTTCTGTCTTCCCTTTTCTCGGTCAGCCCTAAACCCAAGACGGAGGCCATGGTACGCTCACCTCCCGTCATGTCCCCCTCCACTGCCACTCAGATGGACTCTAAAATGCCCAATCAGAGTAAACCAGGGAGCACTGGCAGCCAATCACAGCCCTCACCCTGCGACGGCAAGACCCTGGGTACCAAAGGGGCTCAAAATGTGGCAGGGGGCATGGGGTTGAAGAATGGACAGGGTCTGAGCTCTGGCCCAAGCTCAAAAGTTAAAGTCAAGAGGGAGAGAAGCACCTCAGTGGAGTCGTTCGAACAACCGGAGGGAGGCACACCGACAAGTGAGGAGAAAGGTAAGAACCACCTCAGACTGTCGTCTTTTTTTTGTTGTTTTTTTTTAATCAGACCATTAGTTGTCCAGCTGATGGCTAGAAATTGTCCTTGTGAACAGATCAATGTTGTTTTTACAAATAGGTGGCCTGTGTTGGTGACTTCTGTTTTTCTACTGACTACTGTGTAACTGTGCATTTATGCTTCCTTACCAAAGTCCTATCTCTTTGTAAAGAAATTATTTAACCCTCCTGTTATGTTCCTGGGTCAATTTGACCCTGGGCATATTCAATTATCTAAAAGTTTCAGAACCCCAAAAAATCCCAATACACATTTTTTTTAAATCAAATTTTTAACTCTATTACTAACCATTTAAATCAAGATTTGGTCCATTAGTGTTATTTAGTTCTCACAGATCATGGTTCATTGGAAAGCCTTAAATATAAATACAATAGATTTACATGACATTGATTTTTGTTTATTTTATTTTACATTTTTTTATGACATGATGTTGATAAATTAACACGACACCTCTTCTATCACATGTTGCCCAGATTTTTATGCTGCATTTAGCTGGTTTAGAAGGCCTATATTGCCTAAAATAGAATTTAAAAAGGGTCGATTTGACCCGCAACATAACAGGAGGGTTTAACTACTGATAACAGAAAAATTTCCCCAGAGCATTTGAACAGTGTCCTGTCTATATGGCTTGCGTCATTCACTAATTTACACCTGGTAGTACTACATACATGTATGATTTCTTCTACATGCAAAAAACCATCTATATTTAGACCTCATTAAAAGCAAATGTGCACACATTCTACCTCCATTATGTCCCATGGTTGATTTGTTGTTTTACAGTTCTACTGAAAAACTCATTCATTACATGGATTTGCTTAGTACTTGATACCGATTGATCATTGCATAACTACATTTCATAGCAACAGGCAGTTGTTTCTCGATAGTAGACTGTTGCTATGAAGAAAAAGACAGTCCACAGGGATGCGACTCCAGTCACAGGCTCTGGAGGACTAGCGGTAATGGTTTTAATCTGCGGAAAGAAGTCCATTCATTTTTTATGCAAGTTTTACCGTGGAAAACGAAATAAAAGAGACAATCAGTGAAATAAGATGGGAGAGATCAAAACAAAAACTGGGGGCTGTTAAAGGGACATTGACAACATTCAAGAGGCGTTTTTCGACCGCAGGAACTTTACCCCGGAACTAGGGACTTTACCCCTGAACTACGCGTGTTTCGACTGGAGGAACCAGGGTCTAAAATGAGTTCAGGGGTAGATAATCTCCCCCCTGAAAAGCCCCTGCTTGGGGGGTAGTACTTTTCAAAAGTCCTGGGACTTTGGTTGAACGTAACGGTGTTTTCAGAGTTTACACAGTTGTTGAAACACAGAGGGAGTTCCTGGGAATGCACCCTAGCTTAGTTTTTTATTAAGATTTCAAAATATTATTTAGTATAATTTTTTTTCTCCATACGTCACTGGCCTGATTTGAACAATCCACCCGAGACTTCAGCCTGCGGTCGAAACTGAACAACAATGGGGGCACATGAACCTTTTAGTTCAGGGTAATGTAGTTCTGCCGCCCAAAAGACCCCAGAACTCTTGGTCGAAATGCACCTAAGGTGGCACATGAAAAGAAACGCTCAACGAAACACAGTATGGGATACAGCAGTCTTCCCATGTGCTACATCGAGTCTTGTTGTCCTATGTATCTTGTTATACTTCACCATCCATGTAACATTTGATTTAATATTGGTAATAGTAACAGCTAGTAACAGCTACATTGTCTAATTTTAAAAAGGCTACAGAGGAAACAGCTCAACGGAAGAAATACAATCATTCTTAAATCAACAAAATTGTTTACAAATTGATTTGTTATGTAGCATTATTGATTAGGTAAGTAGATAAGCAGTGAAATGTAAAGTGAGCAGGTTGTTTTAGCATAGATACCAGCTGGGTACGAGACCCCTCTGCTAAGTTTCCAGATCCTGCTCATCCTGGGCTTCCAATCCGCTATAACAACCTGCTGTTTATACATTATCCCTGACTTAGCAGTGTGCTGTATGTATTGTTTATTTCCTCCTGAGTATAAAACAATATCTGTTCTGAGAAGCAAATAGTTTGAATTCTGAAAAATTTAGTTTACTCATTTAGGGTGCTCTTCAATAGAAACCAGAGTTGAAAAAAATGCTTGACTAAGGTATTGCAATGAAATAGAAAGGCCATAAAATCACCAGAGGACAAATAACAGGCAAAAATGAGGAAACAGCTATTATTTTTAAAGATATAAACACAATTTAAATGTAGAAAATTACAAAATGTAAGTTAGCAAAGGTTTTTTAATAAAAAATCTGTCTTGAAAATAGACTTAAAAATATTCTTTCCCATATCGTCTCTCACTTGTACATGTTTGTGTGTGCGTGTGTGTGTGTGTGTATGTATGTGTAGACAGCAGCAGGGTGAAGAGGATGTGCGTGGCAGAGAGGAGGCAGCCGTACAGTGGAGCTGACTGGTGCTCTGGGGGAGAAAGTGACGAAGATGACAAAGGATTCTTCAGTAAGTGTGTTAACGCATGCATCCAAGCATGTGTAGCAGCCCTTCTGTCGATCAACTTGACTTATGACAGCTCCACTGTAGAACTGCATTACCCATAAGTCTGTGCGGGTCCTAAAACAACATTTTCCCCCCTCTTGTTTTCCTGTAGACTGTAACTCCAGTGATGTGAAGCCACAGGACTCTGTCACACATTCTACCTCCAACACCGGACTCAGCCGCTCCTCCACGCCCTCCCACAATACACTGGGGGGGCAGGGCTCAACCACAGAACCCACCAGTGGCCAGAAACCAGGCACAAAACTTGTTTATGTCTTCACAACCGAAATGGCCAACAAGTAAGGAAAATAAAAGTTACTGTTTGCTTGTTTGCCACTGGAGCCTCTTTATTTTATGTAGCTCATAAATTGTCCCCTCAAGACAATATTTGGCACATTCGTGTTACATTTTTAGTGCATGTGTGGTGCATATCAAGATGTTGGTAAGTTGTGATTAATCAGCTTGTCTCTACCTATTTTAAATATCTATGTCTGTAGACAGGCTAATATCATCATCACTATACTCAGACTCTGTTTACCAAAATAAATATACACCCAGAGCAAAACCCTTTGTGTTGTGTAGTTGCAGTTTAAATTTAAATTGAATTACTAACAATGTCCATTTCCTCTATTTCTCTGCCCCTGTCATAAGTGGATGTTGTTGTCTTTGATGTTTGTGGAAAATGTTTATGTGTAAGGCGCTGAGATACTTGCATCCCAGCCCTTCTCTTCCTTCCCCAAAACTTTTCCAGTTATAGTCTGAATCCATTGTGTGCATCTGCTCAAGCATGTGTATGTTTCTAAGAAGGAGCACAAACTTGGCTTAGATTTACGCTCTGTTTGGAATAAGAGATCAAAGATGTGGAAGGTGTGTGTGCGTGCAATAGTTTACTCAGACTATTGACCTTGGATTTACCTTCATGGTCCCATCTAGTACCCATTCATCCAGCTCATGGTTTCTTAAAAGCACACACAAACACAAACACACACGTATTTATTGTGTCTGATGACTGATATCTGACTGTCTGCGTTCTTGTCCTCAGGGCAGCTGATTCGGTTCTAACTGGCCACACAGAAAACATCATTGCCTTCCACATGAAAAACATCTCCAACAGCAAGGACAAAGCTCACCTCCTCTTGGTAAATACAAACATAGGCTCTTTTTTTGCACACATACACCAAAGTCTCTCATGAAAGTGTCATATTTAAATCCTATTTCTGTTCTTCTCTGTTCAAGAACAATGCAGCAAACGCCCTGCGAAATGACTCCAAGCCTCCCCAGCAACCCCCATCCCATTCACAGGAACAGAGTCACCAGTCCGGATCTAAGCCGTCCTTGCCTGGCATGTCAGAGCCAGCCCCAAACCAATCTTCAAACCAAGTGGGCCAGGCTGGTGGTCTTCCACAAGAAGGGTCATCCTCTTCAGGCATGGAATCCAAAAATCTTCCTGGCAGTAGCCCCAGTAACGCTAATGCCTCGGTTGACCAGGCCCCTGTTACCCAACCTGAGGCAGGCCTCAACCCTCCAACAGCAGGTGAAGTTGTGCAGGGTGGAAGTTCTGGTGGAGCAGGGCTGACACCACAGCAGCAACAACAGCAGCAGCAATTGGCCCAGGAACTGTTGAACATGGAGGCAAACACAGAGGGTTTGTCCCAAGAACAGTTGGAGCATCGCCAGCGCTCCCTTCAGACCCTTCGAGATATTCAGCGCATGCTTTTCCCTGATGACCGTGATGCTCCACCCCCAGGGCCCCCACAGGCTCATGGTGGACCTCATGATGGAGGTCCAGATGGTGCACCGCGAAGAGCTGAGCAGGGACCTCTACAAGCCATGATGGCCCAGTCCCAGAGCCTTGGACCACCAGGTGGGCCTGGAGGACCTCGTCCACAAGGTCCACCCTTTGGCCCACCACATGGACCTAGGGACATGCCCCCATTTCCTCAGGATGAAATGGGTGCACACATGGGGGGTCCAGGGGGCTGTGGAGATGGAGATCAGATGACCCCAGAACAGGTGGCTTGGTTGAAGCTACAGCAGGAGTTTTATGAAGAGAAGAGGAAGAAACAAGAACTGCAACACCGGCCTCTTCCTCCAGACATGATGATGCACCCCCATGGTCCACGTGGCATGATGCGAGGGCCCCCACCTCCCTATCAGATGGGCCCAGGGGAGATGTGGGGAGGGCCAGGTGGTCCACCAGAGCCCTACCAGGAGCGCATGGGCATGGGCCCTGGCCCTGGCCCCGGCCCCGGCCCTGGCCCTAGAGGAATGCCCCCACATATGCAGAGGATGCCTGGTTTCCCTGGTATGATGAATCCTGAGATGGAGGGACCCCCAAGGCCTGGTATGGGCTGGCCAGATGATATGCCACCCAGGATGGGAGATGCACGAGGCTTCCCAGGAGGACCTGGGGGAATGTTTGCTGGTCCAGGGGGTCGTGGCGAGCGTTTCCCAAATCCTCAGTCAGTCCAAGAGGCAATGTTTCACCAAGGTATGGGTGGAGACAAGGGCATCCCTCCTGGGATGATGGTGGACATGCAAAGGATGATGAGTCACCAAAGAGGAGGAATGGAACCTGGTAATGGCATGGGTATTTTTCCCAGAATGCCCGGAGATGGGCCGATGAGTCCGTCCTCTAGGCTCCAGGGAATGGGGGGCAGGGAAATGGGGCCTGAGTTTGGCATGGGGCCTGGACCAGGGCCTCATATGCACCCTTCCAAACTACGAGATGCCCCCATGAATATGAGTCCTGATGAGATAATGAGAATGAGAGGAGTTGGAGGACCTCCAATGGAGAACATGGGTCCTCAGGGCAGACCCATGCAGGGTCCTCCCTTCCCTGAGCAGGCACAACCTGGAGACTTTCCCATGGGGCCTGGGCGGCCCTTCCCAGGGGGTCCTGGGGGAATGAGGGGTCCACATGCAGACCCTGCCTTTGGTCCAGAGCACAGATCTACACCAACAGGAGGTAACGGTCGTATGAACCACCTCCCCTCTGCAGGTGGCCCTTCACAAGGTCAGAGGGGCCGCAAGCCAGCAGATCTGAATGTCCAGGGAGGAGGGGGGAACTCTCCCAGTGTCAATCCACTAAAGTCACCTCCTCTAAGGCAAGTGCAGTCCCCCATGATGGGCTCTCCCTCTGGAAACCTTAAATCTCCTCAGACACCGTCCCAGCTGGCTGGCATGCTGACTGGTCCCACAGGTCCCAATGCCCCTCCAGCTCCTCCATCTTCAGCACCAATGAAGTCCCCCCACTCCATGATGGGCTCAGCTGGTGCTTCTCCGGTTCATATGAGGTCCCCCTCTCTTCCTAATCCTTCTCCAGGATGGGCTTCCTCTCCGAAACCACCCATGCAGAGTCCTGGAGTTCCACCTCAAGGTGGTAAGCCTCCCCTTAGTTTAACTTCACCAAACATGATGGGGGGCATGGACCAAGGTACAATCATTTACTGTCTGTGTTAAACACAACATCTTTCCCCTATTCTTTATTTGAAATTTAACTCCGAAAAAGTTCATCTTTATTACTACATGTATTATTCTCTTTTTTTCCTGAATAGAAAATATATTCTTTGAATTTTTTTTCCCTGAATGGAAATCATATTCTTTGAATATTTTTGTGTCAAATCCTAAGTCACTGATCATGTTGATTTCTAATGTCAAATGTCTTACATTGCCCCTTGTATTCCTTGAAATCAGTCAGATTTCAAAATCAATGACTTAAAATTAATAAAATATCAGAATAGGTTTTCTATCAAAGCATCACATCTGTATGAGGGGTGGGGTGGGGTTGGTAATGGTCCAGTGGCTCCCTCTTGTGGTTGCATGATTTGGCTCTTTCTAATCCTTGAGTACCAGACTGTTGCTGATGTCACATAAAACAATCTATCAGACATTCAAAGTTTCATCTTGTAAGTATTATAATCTCAGTTTTATGGCATCTCTCTTTCATTATGTCACCCTCCAGGTGGTAATGGTCCCTCAGCCCCTCCTTCATCAGGGGCTCCATCTGGCTCCATGTCCCACCCAGGCAATGTCCCGTCTGGCAGTCCGTACACCATCCCCCCTGAGCCAACTCTCTCCCAGAATCCTCTCTCCATCATGATGTCACGCATGTCCAAGTTTGCAATGCCCAGCTCCACCCCACTCTACCATGATGCCATAAAGACTGTTGCCAGCTCTGATGACGACTCGCCCCCGGCTCGCTCCCCAAACCTACCATCAGCAAACAACAATGGTGAAACATTTAGAATAGCCTTTATTGGTTGTGTGATTTTTACTTTAGGGTCCACCTTCAATCATGTATTTTCAGTTGACCTTTGATATGCTGCACAAAATATGTTACTGATTGTTAAATCTTTTCTGCTTCTCTTGTACAGGAATGGCAATGAACCACCAAGGAAATCCTCGTATGATGGGACCCGGAAACCCAGGACCCATGTCTGCCCTCAGCCCCCTGGGGATGAATCCAATGGGATCCCAGCCCCTCTCCCATGGCATGCCCCCACAGATGCCCTCTCCCAATGCCCCAAACATGGGCCCAGGCATGATGCCTCATGGCATGATGATACCATCAAATCCCAACGACCCTGGTATGGTAAACCCTCAAATGATGCCCCAGGGACGCATGGGTTACCCTCATCGAGGCCAAGCATACCCCCTCACCCAGTCCCCCTCCCAGCAAGGACCTTTCTCCCCGCACAATGGTCCTGGTCCCCAAGGCTTCCCCGGACATCCAATGGGATTCCAGGGAGAGGGAGGGCCTATGGGAGGACGGATGGGGAACATGCCTCACGGAGGTGGGGGTGATGGGGGTATGTGTAAGCCTAATACCCCTGGAGGGCCAGAGTTCAACAACATGCAGGGTGGATTCAGCGATGCAGACCTTCACGAGGTGATGCGGCCGGGAGCGTCCGGTATTCCTGAGTTTGATCTGTCCAGGATAATCCCGTCAGAGAAGCCCAGCCAGACTCTGTCATACTTCCCCCGAGGTGGAGGAGACAACCCCGGGGGGAAGCAACCGCACCCCTCTGGCTTCCCCATGCAAGGCATGATGGGAGACGGTCCACCGAGGATGGGGATGTCCATGCAGGGAATGGGGGGGATGCCTGGGGGCCCGGGTGGGGGAATGGGCCCCCAAGACATGCCAATGGGCAACCCTGGCCACAACTCCATGCGGCCACCAGGATTCATGGGCCAAGGAATGATGGGCCCCCAGCACCGGATGATGTCCCCTGGGGGACCGGGAGGGATGATGCAGGGGAGACAAATGTCCCACCCAGGCCCTGGTGGTTCACCTAACATGATGATGTCACTGCAGGGCATGGGCGGCCCCCCTCAGCAGACAATGATGATGGGGGGTCAGATGAGGCCTCGTGACATGGACATGGGGTTCAGTCCGGGCCCTGGAATGTTCTAATCCAACAGAAACCTTGTATGTAGAATGTTCTTGGACAGTATGGAGGGTGGAGCAAAGGTCACAGTGTGTGGAGACAAAACTCTGATGGACTTAAACAAAGGAAGTATAAAACTAGAGGAGTATGTACACAGAAATAAACAGAGTGGAGCTTACCAGTCACCTAGTAATGTCCTGTGGGAACTATTCCAGTGGAGACTCGGACAGGCCCAGATCGGAGTACTTTTTGCCACAAGAACATTGAATTTTGACTCATGAACTTCAGAATGTATGGGATTGTTGTGCATCATTTTTGCAAAAAAAAAACTGTTCTTGTGTTTTTTGATTATCTGACTGTAAAGATGACATCAAAGAGGAATCAACCTAACAAGTCAGCGTGGAGATGCTACAGTATATGTCTACTTTTTTCAAATTTAAAAAAACAAAAATTGTCACAAAAGTGGTGTGGAACAAGAGAAAGGAATAAGAATTTGTGCTTTGTGAAGACTTTAGTGGAACTCCATCTTGTCTCTCGCTCCATCGTTTTGACTGTTTCTGTACAGTATATACGTGTGGGAGTGCGTGTGCGTGCTTGACAGACTGTATGTTTGTGTGGTACGTATGTATGTGTCTGTATGTATAGGCATTCTATCAGTGACCTCTCAACTCCTCTTACCCAGCTTTCATTGGGGGAGGAATGCCCCCTAAAAATACTGTACTGTTTACCATTGGTGGGCTATTCGAATTTTAGTCTATTTTAATTTCCTTTGTAACTCCAGTGTATAACAAACCAAACTATGACCTCATTAAGATAATAGTATTATTAAAAAAGCACAAACATGGACCGTCTGCAGAAAGCGTCTTCTTTCTCTATTTTTACCATTGAGAGCAACACATTGTGTGAGGATCCTACTTTCAGGACTCAACTTTCGTCAGCGTGAATAATACTGCTAATACCCAGATGTGCTTTGTGTGTTCTTCTTGTTCCTGTTGTGTTCCTGTTTTGTTTTGACTCTCTTGTTGACTCTGGGTAATAATCATTCCCACAGCAATAATCCCCAAAAGGTCAGCAGAATGCGACAGGAGTGGCACAGCAGGTATGCCAGGTATTATAGAACTAGGGGTAGGTAGATCTGGTAAAACTTAGTGAGGCAGGTTGGGGTGTCCAAAGTGAGACACCTGGAAATGTAAACACGTACTGCTTACCATCCAGTTGACTTCCTCTCTTTTCTCTATTGTATAAGCTTGTCATGTGTTCTCCATTGGCTTTGGTGCAAAAATAGCCTACCAGGGCTGTGGTGATGGACTACAAATAAAAGATATTGTTTTGGTATATACATGTTGTCTATGACGTATGTGTGTGCATGCGCGGGTATGTGTGTCCACGTGGCTTTCTACTATTACATCGAGTCACTTGTGCAGACAGGTGTTGTCTTTGTTATCTTTCATGTCAAACCAGCTTACCAACCTTTAGCTTGAACAAAGAGAGGGAGGCAAACTAAGAAGCACTGCCAAGTTGACATTTTATCAGGTACTTACTATCAAATGCTTACTGGGAGCTATTTTCAGTGGACACGGCACTTTCCAAACAGATCCCAGCAAGTAAAAAAATCTTAACTCTTCTTATTCTTACTCGGGATTTGTTTTTTTGTTTTTTTTGTTTCAGGTTACAATAGAGTCACTTAAACATGAGTCAAAAGAAAAAAATAAGATCAAAATCCTTTTTTATTTTCTCACCAGATCAAACCATAACATTATAAGCAGCAAGTGAAAGACAAGTCCTGCTGATGTGATACAATGTGTGTTATTGTAACACAGTAACACTCAGGTCTTTATTCTCATGTATGGGAAGTAATTCACTCTTGAAAGTAGACATCGATTAATCCCCTTTCTGCACATGGTTATGAAAACATTTACTGATGTATGACCCACTTCCTGTATTTGTTAACATTAAATACAGTACATGAAATGAAAATTACTCCCCTGAGGAATGAAAGGACTGCGACAGTTGATCATAAACAACCAAACTGGCAGAATAAAATGCATAAGTGATCAGATGTAGGAATTAATGCCACATAGTGGAGCTTTAAAATGTATTTTAACTTTTAATCTAACATTTAATTTAGTGCTCTGATATATATACTTATAGATACGTTGCGATAAGATCAGAAGAAATGTATCTTACCAAAATGAACCGCCTGCTTGATATAATTTATTCCACTGTGCCTTCATTGATGTCATTATCACCACATTAGTACATTTGAGCCTTACTTTAAATTTACCTGGCTCATTTATCCCTACAAAGCATCTAACTTAAAGCAAAAGGTGTATAGAAAATCATTTAAAACACACTTCAATATGCAGTAAACAATAAATTAACTCGTCTATATGTAACATTTTATTAGCATGATGTATGAGGATTTGGAATCACAAAACAAAAGTGATGTAAACTAAAAGATGTTTAAAAACAGGCTGTAATCCAGGACGTGTGCGTGAAACAGCTTCCCCTGCTTGAGTCCGACAGTGAGGTATAATGACTGATGGTGGCTGGATGGAGTGCAAAGTGAGGATGGAAAAACATGATGCACGATTATTACTGTTAGTGTAATGCTTTTCTTCTTGCAGGCTCAGGGTTTGATCAGGCCTTCTGTGTTGTCACAGAGTGACTTGTAGAGTTCAGAGCTCAGTGAGTATCCTGAGAGAGCCTGTTTGAACTCCTCAAGGGGGCAGTAGACTCCACTGCAGCCAGAGACGAGTAGATCCTACAGGGAAACAAGGAATGTGGAGTGAAACAAGGAAATGCAAATCTTTTATATGAATGTAGACAAAGTCCGACTCTCACCTGGCCTATGTATGACACTTTAACGAAAGCCTGGTTAGTTTGCCGGTGTTTGTGTAGCTCCAGGGTGATGTCAGCGGCGTAAGGTGGCCATTGCATGTCAAAAACCCCCAGAGCCATCAGACAGGGAATCAAAGTGGTGTCATGTGCAGAGTACAAGAACAACTTTCTGTTTGGGAGAAGATTTTTTTTTAAAATGAGACCAAACGCGATCAAGTGTGTGCAAAACAAAAAAAAGATCAATCTCAAAGTGTCCACAGACCTGTCCGGCTCTGATGAGGTGCCCTGAAGTTTCTCATCAATGTTGGCCAACAATGTGTGCAGGAGGGGGCCCACACACAGCTGCAAATTCTCCCTGATTAAACACATGGAGAAAAAATGTGACTCAAAACTAAAGAGTTTCTTTTAAAAGATGTTCTCTGTTGATTTTGTTTAATCTAACCTCTTGCTGGGTTCATACACATGGCAGATCATGTCCACAGCTCTCTGCTCCACTTTATTCCTCCAGCTGTCCAGCACTGGGGGGCAGGGCAAACCGTGCGTCTGTCAATGTGTGAAGATATGACACAGTATCAGCAACCCACAATTTCCAACATGACTTTTACAGAGCTTTTTTCCCCACCGTTTTCCTTTCATCAGCGTTCTTTCTAAATCTGTCTCTTCTGTTAACCTACAGTGTAGAGCTGTGTTAGTGAAAACAACCTGTAGCTTCATTTTGTGGGTGTTGGCTGCACTGACTCAGATATGTGTTTGTGTCTGAAAACCAGGTTGATGTGACCCACAAGACAAGAGGGTTTTGTAAAGTGTCTGTTTTTAGCTGCTGTGGCTGGTGAGGGGGAAGGAAAATCCAGTCAATTAAAAAAAGAAAAAGCCCCCCACTGTCTTGTTCAGATCTTGTAGTGGCCCCAGGGCGCACATTTAAAAGATGGTTATTTGAGCATCTCCAGAAAAAAATACCCCTCTGAAGTCTAATATTACCCCACTGATTCAACAAGGCAAAAAATTACTTCGGTCTCTCTCCATGAATGAATCCTCATCAGACAAAATTAGAAGTCTTTAGATTTGTCAATGTAATTATGAATTAAATGAGTTTTCATTTAGAATAGCTTCAATTACTGCAAGGGGTAAACAGACATTTCCAAATCATGGTAATCTGCTGTTTTAGCTTGTTAATCTCCAGAAATTTGATGAGATGATGCTACATTACAAGGCTTCGTCTTACATAACTAGCAGCTTGCCATCTGTCTCCTCAGGCTGGGCTTTAGTGTTGATATTTAGTGGTATGTTTTCTGATAGCTTGTGGTGAGACCTAATAAAAGTCATATGAATCTGGATGCAGCGCTGTCACCTCTCTGGCGACCATGTCGTCCCTAATGAGGATGAAGTCGATGTTCTGGTGAGCGGCGATGCCCAGCGCGCTCTGGATGCTCTGCAGGTCCGCTGCAATGTCTGGCAGAGTGGATGACTCTGCCCAGCGGTGGCTGCACAGAACGCACACAGTGTCAAGGGCACGAAAAAACACAGACACACCATGACAACCTGTCAGTGTCGGCTCAGCTCGGCTTGAATTTTTTGCACAAAACAAGAGTCAATTCCTCACTTTTGGCGAGCCGCTGCATTGAATGATGAAGGCAAATATTGTGCACATACCTGCCGAGAATTTTGAGCAGCTTGCACCCATGGTAGTTAGGATACAGGATTTCAGATTCTGCCTCTGTTGTTAATATTGGCACAGGGTCTTTACGTAGAGCAGAAAAACAGATTAGATGAGACCCAGAATGGAATAAATAACACACATATGGATTCTTACCCTACCTTTTTGTTTTTGCTGGAAGAGCCCTGCTACCAGGCATTTGGCAGATTCAATGGTCCTCACAATGTTAGTGGAGCGCACACTAAAAATGGAAAAAATAGGTCATGGAAGGCAGCCAGCTAGAAAATAGTAAAGCCTGATATCCTCTGTACTGCACTCTTAAATCAAATGTGTGGAAACGGTTGAGTCCAGAGAAGTATTTTCGTCATGATGTGCACTACTTACTAGACCTCTGCTGGGCTAAAGGTGGAGCTGAGGAAGTGGGTCTCCTCAATGTATCTCCTCCTCAGCCTCTTGCCCAGTTCATACAGCTGCTGCATGCCCACTGTGGTCAGCTGACCGGGGAACGTGCCACCCTGTCAAGTACGACAAACAGGATCAAGTTTAATTCACAGATGTGCCCAAAAGGCGCACACTTGCCAAACTCGAGGATGGCAGGAGTCCATGTTGTGGGATTTGGGTTTTTTCTGAGCTAAATCCAGTAGCAGTAAACCCTCTTTAGCGAGGCAGCTAACTGCACAGGAAACTTTCATTGTGTGGCTGCCAAATGGGACACCGTATCTTACTGGGAAACCCTACACACAGTTCAGCTGTATGACAGAGAGAAGGTGAATGGAGGGACCAGCTTCAGTGTCATCTGTGTGGCTTTGTAATGAATCCAAGTGACCACTAGAGGGAGGAGGGCCAACTGAAAGAAAACTTGAGAGGTCATTTTGAATCCTGGAGATTTCAAAAATGGTAAAAGCTGATAAAAATACTTCCATCATTAAACCAACAGTTACTTGTGTTAGATTGTTTATGCAGAACAGATCCTAAAACATAAACACAGAGGATATTAACTTGTCATAGCAGAAATCCACAAATGACACTGACAGCTTTATTGATGACTATCGTACATGTGGACAAAAAATGTCAGAGCTCTGGCACAGGAACACCTTAATGGAGTGATATAATAATGTTACTTATTATTGCCTTACTAGCCAATAGATGTCTCCTTAAAGTTTTTCATGTACAGTAGTGGCCAAAACTGTTAAAACACCTGACACTTTTCTTGGACTCCAAAACATGATTTCATGTCCTAATGTTCATGAAACATGCAGATTGTTGCTCTGAGCATGACATATATCAGATGAAGTGAGTCCTATTGTTTTTATCCACTTCTAACTTTAGTATTACTCACATCTCTCTGACATAGTGTCAAGATATTTCCTGAAAACTTCAACACGTATGTTATCCCATGCCTTCTACAACTCAAGCCAAAGGCTTTCCTTTGAATGTAAAATAGATCTGTCCACTTTATTCTCCAACTTGCCCCAAATTTGCTAGATAGGTTGAGGTCTGGACTTTGAGGGGTCCAGTCCCTCATTTTCAATGTTCTAGCAGATTCCTTGTGTCGCAGGTAGTTCTGGCAATACTTAGAAGAATGTTTAGGATCATTGTCCTCTTGGAAAATAAATTCCGGGCCTATTAAGACGACTCCCAGGTGGAACTCTGTGCCTCATCAAAATGTTGTGGTATACTATCTTATCCATGAATCCATCAATTTTCACTAATGGCCCGTCTTAGCCCTACTCTACTCAGTTTGTGTTGCGCTTCCACGGGCGCGGTACCTCGTGTCAGATACCAGTTTTTCATACCTGCTCTGCTCTGGTTCCAAGCGAGCTGAGCCAATACTAAAAGGTGACGTCGACGGACTGCCGGCCACTGATTGGTCAGAGAATGTCGTCACCGAAGAGTCATGAGCGCGACGCCCAACACAGGAATCAAACCCACCATTTTTTAAAAACGACGTCAGTACTGTACAATGTCTGTACACCATTGCCTGCATGTCCTCCATTGTTTTTGATTGTTGTGTTTGTGTCACGTTCAAAATGACGTGAACGCAGTTTCGTGCAGCAGTGTTATGACGTCCCAGCTCACCGTGAGTCGGTACTCGGGCTGGTGGAAAAGGTACCCAAACCGAGTAGAGTCAAGTCGAGTAGGGCTGGAACTGTGTAGTGGAAAAGGGCCATAAGTCACGTGTTCCTGAGGCCCAAATGGCATTTTGAGATGCTTCACTTGTCTGTCTGAAAGTTTGTTTTATCTACCTTTCCCCCTTTCTGTTCTGGTGTGAATTGTTGGCATCATGGCGGTCTTAAGTGTACTCTACAGTGCTTGGACTGCATCTCAAGTCCTTGGCGATGCAGCGGTGACTCCAGCCAGCATTAGAAAGTTATTTTATTCCAACCCATTGCTCACTTGTGAGCTCCTTCTTCACCTTAGCCATGTTCAGAGAGCAACATGTGTTCAAGACATAGACCGTATAAAATATCAGAATATCGGAACTCAACCAGGCAGAGTGTGATGTAGTTTGAGCCTCTTAGCCAATAGCCATGCGTTCCCATACGTCAGTCATGTCCTTATTTGGGCAAAACTCGTAATCTTAATATCTTCTGAACCGTCATGTTAGAAAAAAATTCACCCCCCGTACAGTGTGTGCCATTAGAGAGATCAGCTTCGTAGAGCCAAGCCGTTTTTTGAACCACGCTGTAAACATGTTTATTAATGCTGCAAAGATCGTCTTTTCCCATTCATATCTATGTGGTTTCCGGTGTTTCTGCAGCCAGCCTCAAGCGGATTTTCGATGTATTGCAGTTTATAGCACTACCGCATGGGCTTCATCGTTTGAGCCCGGAGGTTGCCGCTTGGTTCAAGACTACTTCTAAAGGCTTTGAATTTATACCAATTGATGGTGTGGCCTCAGTGACAAAACCCAGATGTGACCAAGCACTTAAATTGCAGGATAGGCTTTCTACATTCAAAAGAATCACATAGCTGTGTCCTAAGACTCTGGCATCACTATCAATTTAACCACGATCACATCTGACAATGATTACACAAGTAATTTGGCTTCTTCTGTGAAAGAATAGAATTGTCTGACATTGACAGTGGGATAGGCCTAGCTTGTTTTTTATAAGGAAAATGACCTAAATCTCTTTCTGATGGCTGTATTCTATGGTTTATAGAGCATGATGATTACTTTGTAGATATTTAATTAGTTTTATAGGTATTTTGACGGCAAATTCAACAAAAATAACTGAAACCTTTCAATAGGCCAAGTGTTCTAATAATTCTGGCCACCACTGTAATTAGTGCTGTAGATATTGTCACTCTCCAAGAACACAACACTTGTCTCTGCATCCGAATCCAGACCTTTAAACCTTTTCTTTTACGACAGCCCTCAAACATCACTAAACACACCTACTCACGGTCAGTATGTTCTTCCGATAGCTGTCTTCTACAGGAGCTGGGGGCTTGGGGCCACCACGAAGATCTGTCACCACATAGTTAATGTGGCAGTGTGCAGGAGGCTCCAATAGTGTCGGGACCCACTGGGCCTACAAATAACAGACACATGTTGTGTTTCTTGCATCTTTTAAAGGAAACTAAATAAAGCATTAAATGAAAACAGGAATGAAGTTTTACCTCGATCACATCAGGTATGGACTTCAGAGGTGTTCGGGCACCATGACGGAACAAGACTTGGACCAATTTCAGCTCATAAGGAGAGCTCTGATCTGTGTCAGCAGAGGAGCAAGTGGATTCAGCGTGGTCTGATTCGGTCTTCTTCTGTGACCACAGAAGAGAACCAAAAGCTGCCGAACCGAAAACACACACTTTGGGCCAGAGGTATCTCATGGTGGTGCTGCGGACGAGAGAAATATTAAATATGTAAGAATAAACCTGCAGATATCGCAAACATAGCGGGAGGAAGATAGATAAATAATTTGAAAAAAAAACAGTGGTTAAAAATGCTTGTGGTTTAAGTGGGGTTGCAAAGGGGTGGAAAATTTCCGGAAATTCATCATCTGTGCATCATCATCATGAAGGGGGCGTGGTCTCAATAGCCCTGCAGTAAGCAGTGTGCTATGTGCATGTGGTTGAGGAATAGCAAAGATATTCAACTGTACTTGCATGAAATCTGGTTGGTTTAGTCAAGATTATGCTAAAATATATTTTCCCCGACTATATTTAAGTTCTGTATTAAGAGCCAACCTTCAATTTAGTAAATTCATGGTTTATTGCAGTTTATTCCCATGGAAAGTTTCCAACTTAAATGTACTTGAGTACTTTACTTAAGTACATTTTTTGAGTATCTGTACTTTACTTGTGTATTATGTGTTGGGGGATACTTATTACTTTACTCAACTACATTCAGAATACAATTATTGTACTTTTCACTCCATTGCATTTCTATCAATGCTCTAGTTACTCACTACTTTTGCTTTGAAGTCAGCTCATGAATTTCCTTCTCTTCTCTAAAATCTGATCCATAAGACAGTAAAATGTGTGTGTAGTTCTGTTTGTCTCAGTGGTTTAGCCATAGTTGTATACTTTACTATACGATACTTTGTTTCATTCCAGATGAACCAGCTAAACTAAGTTGTCTGTGCTTGGAGTAACTTAGTTGCCGTTTTTATTCCATGGTATAGTTTTTAAAGATTTAAAGTAATGGTTTCTAAATAAACATAATGTAACAGAATGTAATCCTATGTATTCTTGACTGCACTCATGCTGTGAAAATACTATTTGAGGTTTTTTAAGAAGCACTTTGAATACTTAAGTATTTTTAAAAGCAAGTTATCTAGTACTTTAACTCAAGTCATAATCTGACAGAGCAACTTTCACTTTGATGGAGTAATATTTGACCTGGAGTATCTATACTTTGACTCAAGTAATGAAGCTGTGTACTTTGTCCACCACTGCTTATAGTCCTCCTAAAAAGTCAGAAATGTGCATCAGGATTCCTCAGATTCTGGTGATGACATGTTCTTGACAAATTCAAAGAAATGAATCAGCACTTTAAGAAAAGGTGATCAAGATTTAGACATGAAAATATATCTTAACTCACCTGCTTTCACATATAAATTCCAGTTAAATCAAGTGACACTGATGATGATCAACAGCAGCAGCAGTAACTGACTCTAGCTGAGATAAAATAGAGGTCGCAGCTGCACAGGGTAAAGCAAAAAGATGCATATTTAGTGATTATTTGTTAGGTAAAGTACGTCCTTCGCTGATGCAAATAAAGGCTATCAGGTGAGTCACTTTGTCTTTGCACTGACTGCTGCAGAGAGCTCAGGGGGCGTAACTTAATCTGCACAATGTCTGCATGAATACTTCATTCTGGTGCAATACACTAAATCCACATAACCTTGTACTGACGTTTAACTCCCAAACACTGCGAGGTACGCTCTGTTTGCACTCCTGATAACCCGAGCATGCAGATAAATATTACTCAACATTTTCATAACTTCAGCACGTTAGCAAAGCAGGACTTGACACGAGGCTAACGTTAACTCTTTCCGAACTATCAAGCTAGCTCGAAGCTAAAGTTTCACCTCCGTCCAGACTGTTATTAAACCTGTCTGCTGATGCTACTACAGCAAAGCTAACAGGCTTTAAAAGAACTTCAAAGAGAACCACTTACTCTCCGGAATCAAGTCCCTCTGCTACTCTTCATAAAATGTTCAAAGCGGTAAGTAAATGATACATTCACTTGTCATATGGCAACTCTTGCGACTGTCACACTTTCAGGGACATGTTGGGAACTGTAGGAGCACACGCTGCTCTACAATGAAAGTAAAGGTGAAAGCTAACGAGAGAAGACTACATTACCCATAACACCCCAGCATTCACGTCAAAGCCGGTTCTTTCTTCTTCTTTTGATAACAATCGGCGGATAACCAGTATTTAGGTGCAGTAGCGCCCTCTGCAGGATGTAAGGGGATCTGCATGTCACATTGTCTCAGTTGAAATTTGATATACCAAACAAAAAAAATATCCTAACCTCAGAAAATTATTTTTTTGTGTGATTAAAAAAAAAAAAAAGTAGTACTCCATGCATTTATATTTTGCAGACTAGACTACTGTAATGGTGTATTTACAGGACTCCCCTAAAAAGTCCATCAGACGGCTGCAGCTCACACAGAATGCTGCTGCTCGAGTCCTAACAAGGACTAAAAAAGTAGACCACATCACTCCAGTTCTAAGATCTCTACACTGGCTTCCTGTCTGTCAGAGAGTGGACTTTAAAATCATGCTGATGGTTTATAAAGCACTGAATGGTTTAGGCCCAAAATACATTGCTGATCTGCTGCTACTTTATGAACCATCTGGACCTCTGAGGTCATCAGGTACTGGTCTGCATCTGTCCCTAGAGTCAGAACAAAACATGGTGAAGCAGCGTTTAGTCATTATGCACCACATATCTCGAACACACTTCCTAAAAGCTGTAGGTCTGCTCCAACTCTCACCTCTTTTAAATCAAAGATTAAGACTTTTTTTATTTGCCACTGCCTTCCTATCTTAGCTCGTTTAATTCACTTTAAATGCAAATTTTAATATTATTTTAATATATTCTAATTTTCCTTTTCTTTTCTGTTTCATTTTATTTGTCATTTTAATTGTGTTCTTTTATGCTTGTCTGAATGTTTCCAATGCTTTTAATGTTTTAATGTAAAGCACATTGAGTTGCCCTCGTGTATGAAATGCGCCATACAAATAAAGTTGCCTTGCCTTACTAGGTGATTCGTGAATAAGGCAGCATTCTGGAGGAGACAATACAATTACTGTCCTCATCTTGAAAATCAAAAACTCAAGTTGGAAGGCGGATATTTACCTTGAGTATAAAAATCTGAAGAAGCACAAATATTAGTGGCTTATTTTAAATTAATAATTGTAACAATACCAGATTGTTGTCTATATCTTTTTCTCTTCATTCATATAACTCAGAAATAATTATGACTACCAGGAACCTTCTAGACCAGGGGTGTCAAACTCATTTCAGTTCAGGGGCCACATACAGCCCAATTTGATCTCAAGTGGGCTTGTTAAAATCCTAACATAATAACCTATAGAGAAGTACAACTCCAATTTGTTCCCTTTGTTTTAGCACAAAAAGTACATTCTGAAAATGTTCATATTACATGTACTATATTTTTACAAAAACAGCTGTTGTATTTTTTGCCATAATGAGTCTCATAGTGGGGCCAAATACTATATTCTTTAAGCCCTGAAACCTGCTGCGAACACACTGAAATAGCAGTCACTTTTATTGAAATATTGCAGTTAATGTCTTCTAATTTCAAAAGTCATCCCGTGGGCCGGATTGGAACCTCTGGCAGGCCAGTTTTGGCCAGCAGGCTTTATGTTTGACACCCCTGTTCTAGACGTATGCCTCTCTTTATTTTTATTTTCAACCTTACAGAAAATTCCAGAGAGAATTTTCAGACCCAAAGATTTATTTCAGATCCTTTTTCATATAACAACAGGACCTTATCAACAAAGCTGTACAGGTATGTGTTGGTTTGCGAAAAAAGGACCTAAAAAAACCTACCTCAAGCATCTTGAACAATTTATATTATAATACAAAACAATGAAAGGAGATCCACTTGGAACACTTACTTCTGGATACATACTCAAATAGATAATTTACATACTTCTTTCCACTGAATAATTTTAACTTTCAACATTGGATGTAGATTATTTTAATTTAATTTAAATGCCAAATTTCAATCCAGAATTTTGATTTAATTTAATTCAGTATTTCTAGCAAGGGATCACGAGAGGCTAAACTCAGAAATCTGACACATTTTCCATCCTGTCTCTGATTCCACCTTGAATGTTGATGTTAGCTGCATTTGTTAACAAATGAGTACATTAATAATAAGTTGAGAGCATGAACACATCTCCTCAGCTTTGAAGTGTTGTGTTTGATGTATTACAGAGGAACTATTATATGAATGTACTTGGAGTCATCTTGGATTTTGCTCTAACATATAAGACTCATACAGTGTAAATGTATATATTGATGATGAAAAGAGGCTCTCTGTTCAAAGTTGAATCTGATCTGAAACAAACCAGCAAAAAGGCAGCAATCTACTGCAGCTTTCAGCTCCTCAGCTTGAAACGGACCAAATTGTTGGATGTTGGCCGCACAGCTCCTGGCAGACATGGTGTGACAGTCTGTGTTTGTGTAAATACTGTTTATCTCCCCCAGTCTGTCTCCTGCAGGTCCTTTCTGCTGAGAACAGACTGGAAAATGCAAACGGTGAAAAGATACTGGTCTAAAAATGCAGCAGTCTCTCACTTTCATATTTCTCTATAGGTGGTAATAACATCTCATTTATCAATTCCAACTTATGTGCTGCATGGTCCAATTAATGTCTGCGTGATTTGGATTAATTTTCTGAGCTCAGTATAGGACATCAAATAAAGATTTAATACATCCTTCAGTAACCAACACACTCGTCATTCCTTAAATGAAACACAAAAATCTAAGAATAAAACTCTACTTGAATAAAGAAGACAACTTGCAGACAACAGATCAGATTGAACAGTTGATGATTTATTAACTTGACATTTGTTGCATGAAGGTGTCTGAGAGAGAGACTAACATAAGAAACTACAGTGAATATAGAGCAGGCTGGACAAGGTTCTGGTTTTTGAATGCATGTTTGCTGTGGAAGAAGTTGTAGTTGCAGTGGATGTTTATTGTAGTTGAAGTGGATGATTATAATTTTGAAACTGTTCACACATAACATGAAGTATGACTCTGTGTACAGTAAGAAAAAGACACTAGAGATGAAATAAAAATACATTCAAAGACATCAACAGAAACAAACATTGCATAGGAACATATCAGGATATCTACATGAAGGCTCTAAGAGAGAAAGTGAAAAATGTAAGTGCAATGCTGCCACCCAGTGGCAGAATCTCCTCATGAAAGCATCCTCACAGGAGCTCTTCTTTTTTTCTTTTTTTCCCTTGAACCCCTTTCAAAAGGAAAATCCTGAAACAGGCTACAATCTCTCACCACTGCTTCTCACAAACCTCTGATTTCACGTTCTCACACTTATAAATCTGATGATATTTACTGCTGAGTCACATTTTATGGCTGTTTGACCCGTTTCAAAGGTCCAAAAGTCAAAAGATGAATGAGTGGGATGGAATTTGTAGTATTCTTGCAGTCTTTGAAAAAATATTTTTTAGGTAAAGAAAATATTTTCTCCCTAGTTAAGGCACTTAACCTTGATTCACCCAAAAATATGCTCACCAAAAAAATATCTCAAAAGTTACTGCATATTTAATCCCTGACTTATCTCATGTGTATATTTGTATTTGAAAGGGAAGAAAAACTTTCCGTTGATGGAACAGATGAGATTTCTTTTGGTATTTTGCTTCATAAAGAAACATTTTCCTGCCATCATTCACACTTTGCTTAGTCTTTGGCTTCAACTGTTGTGCAATAGCCAGGTATCGAACTTGTTACCCTGTTCTCATTTCAAAATTATTTCTCCTTTTTGCAGTTTGGTTGTTTGATTTTCAAGCTCTTGGACATTTCTCATGCATGTAACGTTTGCATGGTTCACTCACGTAACACAGTGTTTCTTTCCTAGCGATTCAGTATTTATCTGAAGTCAAGTGTCTGGCTTTAAATCCTAAAGTTTGCATATTTAGTTTGTGTAGCCACGTTCAGACACATCTTTGGGTTTTCCTTCACTGATCGCTTTGTCCCTTCTCCTTCCTTTAACGGACACTCTTACTGGTTGTGAGTCTACACTGCCAGGTCATCCTGGCGAGCGCGGCTGCTGCACCCGCTGGTCTTACTCAGGCGGCGTTTCTCCCTCATAAAGCCAGTGTGCAGCAGAGGGGACTGCGAGCAGGTGTTGGGTAGCTCTGAGGGCGCTTGTTCATATCTCATTCTAAGGAAATCTTCCTCGTCCTCCAGGTTGTCGCAGCTGTGATGCCGCTCGGTGGCTAAGTTGACTGAGTTCTGCTGAAGCGCCATCCTGTTGTTGAAAGGTTGAGAGGCCATGGAAGCCATTGGTGTCATGGAGCTTGTGGCTGCAAGGCACTGGCTGAAGTCTGGAGGTGGAGTGCACGAGGCTGAGGGCAGAGGGGGGCTGTTTGGCTCAAGGGTTGCAGACACAGCCACCGTAACCGCTCTTTGGCTCTTCCTCTCAATCGCTCTCTTGTGAACACACCTCCTTACACTTTTCCAGCCAAGGTGGTAGAGCTCCAGCACAGAGAGGAGAAGCGACACACCAGCCACCACCAGCATGAAGATGATGAAGACGTTCTTCTCCGTGGGCCGGGACATGTAGCAGTTGACAGGGTTGGGGCAGGGCCAGGACTTGCAGAGGTACAATGCTTTCAGAAAAATTCCATATATCCTATACTGCACCACAATAAAAGTCACCTCCATCACCGTGCGGATCAAAATGCTCAGCATGTACGTCTGCAGCAGTGCTCCTTTCAGACGAACACGACTACCCCTATCACTCATTAATCTACCGCTCTCCTTCTGCTGCAGGTACTCCTTCTCCACCTCCAGGTCTCCTCCTCCTTCTCCTCTGGCCTCCCTCTCCTCCTGCTCCCTCCTCCGCTCCTTCTCCTCCCTCCGCACCGTGTGCATGGCGTGGCCCATGTAGATGAGTGAAGGTGTGGAGACGAAAACGATCTGCAGCACCCAGTAGCGGATGTGAGCGATTGGGAAGGCGCTGTCGTAACACACGTTGGTGCAACCGGGCTGCTGGGTGTCACAAAGGAAGTCGCTCTGCTCGTCGCCCCAGGACGACTCCGCGGCCGTGCCCAGCACCAGGATGCGGAAGATGAAGAGGACCGTGAGCCAGACCTTTCCCACCGAGGTTGAGTGTTCTTGGACTTCCTCTAAGAAATTCCCCAGTAGACTCCAGTCTCCCATCGCTGCTCACGGGTCAAACACACACACACCTGAGATAAGAAGACTGGAGAGGGAGGAGAGGGTGACAGGTAGGGTGCAACTAGGGGTGAAAAGGTGAGGTCACTGAGTTGGAGGGAAAAGAGAAGAAGGAAAAAAGACAAAAAAGAAATACACAGTTAGCTGTAGGTCCTCTGATGATGAAATGACCTGGGTGTGTGTGTGGCATCATAAAAATAGCTTCTCTGTCTGTGAATTGCTTGAGGACTGGACGCTGGCATGAGAACAACCATTTTCCCACCAGAGAAAGAGAGACACTCAGAGAGAGAGAGAGAGGAGAGGAAGTTCAGGAGTCATGTCAAAGTAAATACAGAGGTCATTTTAAGAGAAATTATTGCAATATTTTGTTGTGTGTGTTTACATTCCCCACGTCTGGCTCCATAATATGTTTGACAAACAGACAGAGAGGCTAACGGGCCACCACAGGGCAAGTCAAAGCGAGGAGACTCTGTCCTTTCAATGCCGTGTGACCTGGCCTGAGCTGCGCAGTACCCATCTTGCCTCTGGACCATCACCAGCACTCTTCACTCATAGTGACAGAAAGGCAGCTTTCATGTCTGTGATCCTCTCTGCAAAAAAAAACAAAAAACAAACTCCTACCCGGTACTAATCTGGACCTATCCGTCAATCACATCTCTCCATCTTTTCACCTCTTGACTGCAGCATCAGTGAGACCCAAACATGGCAGAGAGAGACCGGCAAGTCTCAGCCAAGACAGACCCTATAAGGCGGTTCAACAGACAGCTTTATAAGTGCAATAAATGACCCCTGTCATTGAGAGGTTAAGAAAACCCATCAAACTCCATCCAGGGATGACCTCTGACATCTATGTGAGCTCTATAAGTATGCCTACTGCCAGCTTTTACTATGCAATTAGACATCAACGCCAGATGAGTTATAGCATTAAAAAAAGGCTGGCTGAAAGTAAGACTTTGACAGGTATTTTCCAAACACGTTACATGCCCAAAGTGGCTACCCTTTTAGGTACCAGAAAATGTACACATTCCTCTGAAGCTGTGCCTTAACACAAACTGTTTGTTCAATGGCGAGGTATATAATATACAGAATAATCTCTACAATCACTGTAAGTTAAAAAAAAGCCAAACAAGGACTGAAAATGCCATCTTACCATCCCTCATCTGCCTTCAAGTGTTATCCATGAGCAGACGCTCATACTAAGCTTCTTCCATTGTGTAGTCCAAAGTGTAGGGCTTTCAATGCCTGGCTGATTCTGACACTGGTTATGTGAAAGAGAGGGAGAGAGAAAGAGAGAGTGAGAGAGAGAGAGAGAGAGATGGTCTAAATGACCATGACCGTTTGTCCCTGTGTCCATCTCTCTCTCTCCCTCAGCGCCTCAGTTAAGTATATATAAGGTAATAAGATGTGAAATCAGAGCGTTGGGTTCCTTATCTGTTAAGCAGGGAGAGACAGGATACAAAACACCCACTTAACAGCATGTGGGAGTTTGGGGTTTGACACTTGTTTTCCAGCATGGACCTAACGTCAGACTGGTCCCAGTTTGGATCATGAGTCCATAAAGAGGGTCCTCATCCTACTAAAAGAGCTGGCCAAAAGCCCTCCTTGAAGTTGATGATCTTTACTGGAAGTAAATCACTTACAGGCAAAGAGAGTTCAGAGGAGGAGGAAGGGTGTAAGAGTCCAGCCGGGACAATAGCAGGAGGTACAGATTATGACGGCCATGTTCTCTCACCAGCTAACACTGACAACAGCTGATCCTCACCTGGTAGCTTGTTAACCCTCCTGTTATGTATGTTTCTCTGGAACAGCAATAATGTTCCTGGGTCAATTTGACCCGGGGGAACACACAATTATCCAAAAGTGTCAGAACCCCCAAAAATCCTGATGCACATTTTTTTAAATTTAATTTTTAACTCCATTACTGATCCCTTAAATCAAGATTTGGTCCATTGGTGTTCTTTAATTCTCACAGATCATGGTTCAATGAGGATAACTCACTCGTTTTTCATTCAAATCCATGTTAAAACTTATTTTAATGTACATTGGAAAGCCCTAAATATAAATACAATAGTTTGACATGACATAGATTTTTGTGTATTATATTTTAAATTTTGAATTTTTTTATTTTTATGAAGTGATGTTGATACATTAACATGACACCTCTTCTCTCACATGCAGCCCAGATTTTTATGCTGCATTTAGCTGGTTTGGAAGGCATATATTGCCTTAAATAGACTTTAAAAGGGTCAATTTGACCCACAACATAACAGGAGGGTTAATAAGTGGTATAATGTGTATTGTGTAAGTGGTTGGGTGGATTAAAATCCATTCAGAAGATAAGGATCTGTGTCTGTAGCATTAAGCTCAGAGCACTCATGTGCAATAGCTAGTAAACTAGCATGCAAACAATGTTATATGTTAATGTAGCTAATATATGTCAATATTAAGTTGTTTGCACTCCTTGTTTACCATTGTATTGTGGTAATCTCTTTATTTTAGTGATGTTAGCATTATACTCAGCTAGTCTTACTTAACAGTACATGTAAGGCAGCATGCTAATAAGCTAAACAACACTTAACAGTAAAATTCAAGCTAGCTGATTTTGCTGCTATTTGGTAACTTGAGAATTTAAGATTAAACTTAAAAAATATGTACAAATTTGAATAAGTTATCCTTCTTCATCAGCTAATACATGAATTAGCTGATGGTGAAGAAGATGAACATGTAGATATTCACCAGAGTCAGTAGGATTCATCCTCTCAGGACCATGAATGTTTGTGGAAAAATGTAATCCTATTCCATTTTCGAGATGTTTAGACCAAATTGAAACTGAGTCATGCTAGCAGAATGGCTGTTTAACATGTTTAAAGCTGATGAATTGAATACAAAATATTAATCTTTATAGAAACTAGCAACTGAATTTATTAAATACAGTAGTTGAGTATAAGTACATCTGTTCTTTTTTAATGTCATGGAGTAAAACATCAATGAACCATACAGCAGAAAATCTCTAGTAAAGCTGTCTTCTAGTATCACGGTCATAGACTACAGGACTGCCTCCTTTCCAACACTGATGTAGTGTTGTGGTCTTTCTGGGAACATATCACATACAGTACACAATGTAGTATTCACACACAGTGTTTGAAATGCAGGCTTTCCTCAGAATAGTTTCTAGATCCGCTGTGGAAAGGCAGCTTTCTGAGTCGCTGTCTCCCTCCCGCAACTCTCTCTTCCTGTCCTCAGAGGAAGTAATCTCAAACAATATGATTTCCGAAAGACAAAAGGAACAACGTAGTAAAAAGAGAGTGTGTATGTTTGTGTGTGTACACGAGGTTCCTGTCAGACTTTTCCACTGTACTTTGACTCTATAAAATCCCTCTATACTCTAAGCTGTCTGTCATACCTATTCTTCTGAAGGCTTTCTGGAGGTCTGGCAGTGCACAGAGTTAGAGAGATGTTCTGGACCTCCTGTAGACCATCATATCTTTCACACTTGTTTATAATCTCAGTGGCAGAGGAAAGGAGACTTCATGGGCAATGTGACTGATTTCAAACAGAGAACTACACTAATAGGGCGTTATGCATCTCTGAGTTACTTTCTCTGTTTCTGAAAAAAAAAAAAAAAAAAGTATTTGTGTGTGTGTGTGTGTGTGTGTGTGTGTGTGTGTGTGTGTGTGTGTGTGTGTGTGTTTTCCTGCAGCAAATAGAAGTGTTGGCAGGTTAAAATGTTATAAAATATGTCCCAGGTAGAGTAGAGATCTTGATTAAATTGAGTAACAATAAGTCTCTGTTTCCGAAGAAGAGCATTGTAGCTCTAGATGGACTAACTAAATTCTCCTGTATTATAATTTACTCCCAGGCATGCAAACAGCGACACTGAGTAGTTCTGGACAGCGGCCAGTAAGTTCAGAGGAGTGCAGAGAGAAATAACCGTTATGAAACGGCATTGCTGTGCAGTGACAGCCGCTTGCAGAGCAGCATGAATAAAATGCTGCATGTTTTCTCCATGCTGCAACGCAACGATAAATCCTCAGGTTCATCAAACCAGCCTCTCTGCTGCCTTAAAGGGCATTGAGTCTGATTCAAGAATATTTGAGTGTGTGGCAGCACTTTTCGGCTGTCAAAAGCCCCTTGATAGGATATGAATTTTACTGTAATGCCTTGTTTTTTGTTGCTGCATGGAGCATGTTTTTGTGTCCTGAGCAGACTAATTGAAGACATATTTCTATGATTTAGGCTTTATTTTTAACACTCAGATTAGAGGCCTGTTCTTCAGAACAAATTAAAAGTTGATGATTATTCTACTTCTCTTTCCTATTTAGGTAAATTATTTGAATAAAGAATTCTCCTCGTCTCTCTGCCAGTCTTTTTCAATTATCACCCAACATTTGTCTGGTTCCCCTTAAGGCTGCCTTGAATCCTCAGATTAGAAACAACAGGGGGCAGGGTGGATTTGAACTTTCTTTTGTCTATCTGCTCTTTCCAGCATTAATCCATGTTTGACAGACTCTGAATCCTCATAGAGGACCAGGATACACTGCCTGCTCTACCCTCATAAACACACAGGGCAATTAGCTGGTGGGGTGTACATTTTCTTGGCCTGCTTCCCTTTCATGGGGCGCGTTTAGACTATGTGGTGATGCATTCTGCACAACTGTGCTGTCAGAGTTATGCTGAGAATTAGGTACAAGGATCTCAACAGCAAATTTAAGGTCTGATTCCAAAAGTAAAACACAGGAAGGAACTCTTTATCTACCAGAAAAATGTCTGCAGTGTTTGACATATTCTAAAGGGACACATTTGGCCTCACAGGCTCACACTTGAGGGGCCCAGGGTTAGTTTCCAAAAATATTCTGGAGAGCCAAGTTTAGGAAAGCTTTATTTACTGCGTGTATGGCTTCATTAGCTGCTGCGGCTCTACATGATACACTTTTGAATGCTCTATGTTAAGGTCCATCGTTTAGCATGCCCCACCTGGATTATGACCTTAAAGTGACAGGCCCTCAATAAATGATAAATAAGGTTTTGATTTTTAAAACATTTAACCATTCATTTAGATTAATTTCATCTATGTTACATTTTCCAAAAAAAAAAAAAGTACCTTTAATGTTGCCCATGGTGGCTTTAACCCTCCTGTTATGTTGCAAATCAAACTGACCCTTTTATCTATTTTAGGCAATATATGCCTTCCAAACCAGCTAAATGCAGCATACAAATCTGGGCAGCATGTGACAGAAGAGGAGTTGTGTTAATTAATCAACATAATTTCATAAAAAAAAAAAAAAAATCTAAATGTAAAATAAAATGAACAGAAATCTTTGTCATGTCAAACTATTGTGTTTTATTTAGGGCTTTCCAATGTACATTAAAAAAGTTTTAACATTAATTTGAATGAAAAAGGAGTGAGTTATCCTCATTGAACCATGATCTGAGAATTAAAGAACACCAATGGACCAAATCTTGATTTAAATGGTTAGAAATGGAGTTAAAAATTAGATTTAAAAAAAATCTTATTAGGATTTTTTGAGGTTCTGACACTTTTGGATAATTGAATATGCACCGGGTCAAATTGACCCAGGAACAGTATTGTTGTTCCAGAGAAACAAACATAACAGGAGGGTTAAGTGTGTGATTTAATCTGATTTAATCTAATTTATTCTCAGGAGGAATGACAATTTTAACTCCATCAGTGATGACCCATTCAAAATCGATTCCTGTAATGGATATGTTGTGTGGACTTTCTGACTGATAAAGCTTAAGTCTTTATTTACTATAATCTTCTATATTTGCACTGTCAAGATTTTAAGTAGCCTTTTATATCTTATGTCTCCTCTTGTATTTTTTTTAATAAGAATCTGTACTTAAAATAAAACCAGTAGCTCCCCTTTTGATTGAAAAAAATGATAAGAATTGAATGTTTTACACAAATTGTAAAAAAAAATGAAGTAGTGAAGTAGTTTTTGTTATTCATCTTTAATTTAAATGAGCCGCTTGTGTTTTCTCTGCAGTCATAAACACCTGATTACCTGGAAATGACTTTATGCTTGTTTGATTTCTGCTTAACCAACTCTTAAAGTTGTCTCATTTCAAAGAGGACTCCCTGAGTATCTGAAGTTACTTAACATCCACAGCCCCAGAAGTGCATTTGGAAAATGTCTGACCAACCAGACAACTGTTTGGCGTTAATACAAAATGATCATCACTCTCAGCTGACATTAACAGAGCTGCAAGCAGGATGCCAAACATGCTCAGTCTGTGGTTATTTAGATCAGGGATTGTTATTTGTACTCTCTGTGCAACTGCATCAATCTAATGAGGTAATTTATATATAGTAGAGTGATTATCAGGAATTAAAAGGCTTATTTATCTGATTAGAATAACTTGCAATATGTCAACTTCATATATCAAAGCATTCATTGAGTATAAATCATGGATTTAAAACTTTAACTTTGACCTGTGTTAGGGGTCATGCAGCAGCTGTTTATGTGAAGGACTGCAGGGGTGGCGTGTGCACAGTTCCCATGAGTGCCGGGATCATGATCAAGGATGAGCATGTATAAGTTTAGCGTTATTAGCTCTGTGGAGGGGTGAGGTAGGGATAAAGTGACCCACAGTGTGGATCTGATGCGGTTTGAGGGGGAGAATATTTCCCACTCATGTGAGTCACCTGTTGCTGCCATCGACAGTCCAGCATGGACCTCGGCTGCCATACATCAATCACACCAGCCGAACCCGGCGGGCCGGTGTGCTGCCTGCTACCTTACATGGCTCTTCATCTGCCCACTATTGTACACAGACCCACAGCCTTGTTATGATCTATTGTTTAGCTGCATTACACTGGAGCCGTCAGGCAGGACAGCTGCAAGGTGCTTCATGGAGGCAGGTTCTGACTAACTCACTCCTGATTCAGATTCCCGGATGGTCGCTCCCTCTGAGGGAGATGATGGATGAGATCTTTGGCTTGTTTTAATGTCTTATTTTATATGATCAACAAACTTAACTAATCTTTTAAAACAATGCCAGTATGCTTTCAGTTGTGAGCCAGTAATCTCACCGTTTGAAGTGAGGCTTCTTTGCAAAAATCTCTCTCTGACTCTGGCTTGTTAAATTGTACTTGGTGGAAAATCCACCTGCATCTGTTTTTGGTGGCTTCTTCATGTGTAGTGTTAGTGTCCCAAGTTTCAAATACAACAGCATTCACTCTCTTGAACTTGACTCTGACTTGACCTCTCTTTCTGAGAGTTTGTGTGCCAAAGAATTAATTTGTGGATGCACAGAACAATGACCAAACTTTTATGGTGTTTTATTTACTTTTGGTTAATTCAAATAATTTCTCAGTCATACTTACCTATGCTTATTTAGGTATAAGCTGTTAAAATTATCCATCTATTGAAAACAATTCAAAGTATCACATAGGTTGATTAAACTACAGCCTAGCTTAAACATTAGAATACTTCTTACACTTCAATGCTGAGGTAATTATAACTCAATTATGGATCTTGTCATAATGCTATATGTAAAAATCCATATCATTTATAGTGTATTTCCTTTATAGCTGAAAATTGATTGCTGATAGTACTGCTGTACTTTTAGAAAGTGACACTTTCACAGTGGAGTACTTCATCACTGTCACTCTGATATTGAAATTTGTAATTGATTATAATTACATATCAATTTAGTTAAATAAACAGCTTCATAGATTGGAAAATAGCATATCCCTCATCTCACGTAAATTCTGTCATTTCTTTTAAAGGACCAAAAACTTGGATAGCATCAAATCAAGATTTCAACCTCCTAGCCCATAAAATAAAGACACCACAGAGAGAAAAATAATCTCCTCAAACCCTTCATTCAGTTTTCACACATAGCTGGAGGCTGTCGATGATGTCTTAAGCTCTCCAGAGCTGCTCTTTGTTTGAAAATATAATTTGTTTCTAATGAAAGTTATGAGCTCTGAAGAGGGACAGAGAGAAAGATATAGTGAGTAGAGGGACATCAGTACCTGCCATGAGAGAAGAGGGTCTCTAACACACACCGGGCCTCTCAATCCATCACCCAGATCTCTTCCTAAACCTGATTAAAGCTCATATTGTTAACCCAAATGTCTGTATCCTTTTAGACTTTGACTTGAGTCTGAGTCATAGTTTAAAAATAACTTTTGCACACCTGATGTTCATTTAGTAACTTACCTGCTTTTACTGCAGAAGATTTCTGGAAGGATGTTCCTGATCACGTGGAGGCTCCTTATCTTCCACTTTGTGAGAATAGTCTTCTTTAAAATCAGCGAAGAAGCTGCAGGTGATGATTAAGATTAGAGCAAACGACGACGAGGTCTCACTTTGAAGGTGGGACAACCGTCTCCTCTTGAACCTCAGAAAAATCTGGCTCCTGAGGACCTTGGCCAAGCTAAGCGTTCCAAACACCAAACTGTGAGTCCACACAGGAGGGGGGCATGAGAAGAAAAGCAAGGGTATCACAAGAGTGGCCCTCCCCTCTGTCTCTCCTCCTCCTCCTCTTCTTCCTCCCCCACAACTCCCCCTTACTTCTTACATCCCTGGTGCTCTATTTTTTGCTGGGAAGCTTTCTCCGGCAACAAGAGGGGAAGTGGAATTGTTTTCTGGATCAATGGTGATTCCGCTCACAGTCAACTTCCACTGTGCTCTTATTTACTGTGAGGTCCTTTAAAGCTGGAAAGCTCCTTCGGTCTCCAGTCAAGGAATAAATCCTGTATCCTAAATAAGAGTTTCATATTTGTTTTCAATTCCATATTAACGTCCTTAAAGTAAATTAGCTTTCTGTCTTCACCCAAGTTTTGGTTGACTTATTCTGAAGTAAATTCACACAAATACATGATGTATTCATTTACAAGAAATTTAATTTTACCCTTATTTTAGATACTCATAATAGTCTAAAAATTAGAACAGTACGCACAAAAGCAACAGTCATAAAGTCACATGATACCTTAAAGGCCTTCGTAGAAACACAGAACATACTTTGTTCATCTCTTCGTCTCCCTAGCGTTACTCCTCCTCTCAAAGCTTTTGCTACGGGTTTGGGATTTGAACAAAGAGTCACAGACAAAATTCAAGAAACATATAATCCTCCACTGTCTTCCTTCCTTGCTTCTCTCTCCCTTTAAGTACACAGTAAAAGGTGTGAGTTTAAACCTATGACGGTCTCTCTTCAAACAACCCACCTGCAGCAGATGCCTGCTGAGAATCTTATAGGTTTGAATCCACCTTTCGTTAAGACAAGTGCTCATTCAAAGGCATTTAAAAGCATTAAAACATGCGGTGAGAGCATGCAGTATGCATGAGTACTCACACATTGCAGATGACTCTAATGTAACTTAATTAAAAGATGTGACTTTGATCCTGCATTTGCATCTCCCTTTGACCGAAGTTATACCTGTCTTCTCTTTGGGGTGCATCTAAATCTCAGGCTCAAGAATTCACTTTAAACTGCTAGTTTGACAAATCACCCTTTTGGCTTTCTTGCAGACAGCTTGACAAGAAAAACAACACCACTCTCATGTTTGTCCAGTCATTGTGAGGCTACAAAAAGAAGATAGTTAGCTCAGCTTACCTTTTGGGATGTGAGCATTAGGCGACTAACCGATTGAATGCCATCATCTTCGCTAGTCAGCACCAAAATTATGATAATTAATTAAACCATCTAGCATTTTTTTATTATTGTAGGCTTGAAATGCTGGTCATATGTTGTTTTTAAGCTGTAACGCAGCCACCCGCCACTAGCCAGGATGGTAGTACCATAGACTGTATAGATAATGGACGTAGTCTCCGTGACGTCACCCATCTGTTCCTGAGCGCTGTTTTGAAGCCAATCGTCGGAGGCAGCCATATTGGAAATGTGGAACTCAACCAGTCAGAGTGTGACGTAAAGAGGCAGAGTTTGAGCCTCCGAGCCAACAGCTATGCGTTCCTGACCGGGAGTCCAGTCAGTCATGTCCTTATTTGGGCAAAAACTTGTAATCTTAATATCTTCTGAACCGTCACCTTAGAAAAAAATCACCCCCCATACAGGTTGTCCATATAGAGAAATTAGCTACGTAGACCCAAGCCGTTTTTTGAACCAGGCTGTAAACATGTTTATTAATGCTGCAAAGATCGTCTTTTTCCCATTTATGTCTATCTGGTTTCCGGTGTTTCTGCAGCCGGCCTCAAGCAGATTCTCGATGAATTGCAGTTTATAACACTTCCACATGGGCTTCATAGTTTCAGACCGGAGGCTACCGCTTGGGTAATATGATGCTATAATGCTCTTCGACCTGGATGTAAGTAAACAAGCTCAGATGACAGTTAGCATCTCGTAGCGATGCGGTTGGGGAACACTAAATGAAATTCAGATTTTATAATTGGGATATCAATGTTAGCTTCTTGCTTCCTCTAAACAGTCAGTGTTGGTTTCTTGTATTAAACACCATAATTGGAAGCAAGTCATCAAACCTCAACCAAGTGGTTTCTTTATCTCAACCAAATGGTATGCTAATCCAAAGCCAAGCTAAGCTAGCCTACTTCTGTTTGTAGCTTCGTATTTGAAGTACACAAATAAGAGTTGTTATGTTTGTGTCATTCACTGTTATACTAAGGATTAACAGAGTAAATGAGAACATTAAGCGTGTTCTCTTTTCAGCAAACTCCTGCTGTAGTGGCGGCTGTGCTCAGCAGGAGAGTCGGCCATCTCTCAAACAGAAATTTGGGAGGTTCAATTTCAGGTCCTGCTTTAAATATGCAAAACTGTCTTTGGGTAACACACTTAACCCCAAACTGCCCCTGGTGGATATGCCAGTGGTGTGTGAACGGGATTAGTTCATGCTGATGGGTGCTTTACATAGCAGCCTGTCATCAGTGTATGAATGTGGTGTGAATGTGACATGTAATATAAAGGTGCTTGAAGTTGTAAGAAGAATAGAGAACGGGCCAAATAAAATACAGTCAATTTTAGTTCAGTCAAAGACACCAATTATTATTTTCTGTTTATTTGCTTAAGTTCCATCATCCTCCATGCCAACATCAAGGCCTAAGTAGTGGTCTAAAAAGGATGACTTCTACTCTCAACAACTGTGCCTTTGGCCACAGTGCAGAGGGGATGTTTTAATTTGTATAAATAGCAGGAGACAGCAGTAATAATGATCATATGACAAACCCTGCTAGACCTCCAGCCAGGAGCTATGACCCTGCAACGTCATCACATCTGCTGCATCTCTGCAAACATTACATCAGGTTATGATGAACTTGTGATAATTACATTTAATCTCCCTAAAAAATTAACCTCTTTTACATTGACGGCCCCATAAGACAATGGTGTTTGCGTGCTGCCTTTATACAAAAACTAAAACACCTTTTTTCCTTCAGCACTTTGAAAGGGTTGCTTGTGATTTCCAAATTTCCTTATACAAAAGCCCATGAAGTTCCCTGATATTCCCTCAGGCTTCAGTCAGTGACACTGTTAAAGAGAGTGCTTGAAAGATGGAATAGCTGTTGCTAATTTGTAATTAGGCAGCCTTCCTCGGTTTAAAGTCTACTCTGACGTTTCCATTGTGCAGCTCATCAGCCTGGATTTAGTAGTGGAACAGCATGCATGCAAAATAACAGTATAAAGTGATCTGTAACAAAGAAGTGATGTTCTCTGGCTTCACTTAATCTCAGCATTTTGCAGCTTCTCAGCAGTTCCAGGATGAAGTCTGAATGTGATATAGAGGGCTCAAGAGTAAGAGAGGAGAGATGCTATAACTGCGTGCGAGTTTGTGAACACAGTGGATGTGTACTTCAGTGTTTGACAGAAAAAGCCAACACTGCCAGGATGCATTAGTGTAACCCACCCTGGCCGCCCAACAGCCTGACCCCTGCCGGCTTCTCTGCTTGTGACACCAACCCGTTTCAGCCCTGCCTTGCCTGTGTCCGAGGCTTGATGGACATGTGCTCCCGAGCAGCCATTACAACCTCATGGACACGCTCCGACTTATCTCTAAAACCAACAAGTGGCAGCCTAGAATACCTAAGAGACTAATATGACAATAAAATGTAGCATCTAACTTCTGAGTAGAAAGGTTGAGAAGAGAAACTCAGGGAGGATCAAACTGTCGTCTACCGTAATATGCCAGCACAAGCTATCTATAAATCTCTGGCATGAGTGATCCACAGCTCTGGCATGTTGTTGTGGTAAACTTCCTGTCAGTGAGACACATTCACTGTGCACTGCATTTACTGGTGACGTGTAGTGAGCCATAAGTGAAACATTGTGCTGTAGCGTTTGAAAAGAGCGACTCTTTTTCTTTCAAATATTATATATTTTTGAGCATTGCCCCCTTCTTTTTTTTTTTACTTTTATTCATTTGCACATGCATCTTCCTGAAACTTTCTCATGGATATCAATTTGCTGAAATGATGAAATGCAGACATATATAAATACAGCTCAAGCACTTGTGCTAAGGATATCTCTAATGTATCTCTCTAAAGAACATTTCTAATGGACAACATGAAAAGCTCCAAAACATCCAGAATAAACTACATTTATATAATGCATTCATGCTTAATCTGTGGATCTGATAGATTATAAGATGTGTTAACAAGAAAGTTGCTTAACTGTCCACTACATGGGTCTACCCTAAAATTTGCAATGATGCTCTTTATTTAATTTCGGTACATGTTAAAAAAGGAATAAATCTGGCCTAGCGTTTTGGGCGCGTGCCCCATGTATGGAGGCTGTGGTCCTCGTTGCCAAGCCCTGGCAATTTGCTGCATGTCTTCGCGAACTCCTTTCTCCCCACATTTCCTGTCTCTCTTCAGCTGTCCTATCCAATAAAGGCAAAAATGCCCAAAATATAGATTTAAAAAGGAATAAGTCATGATTTAAAACACTACTGAAAACCCATCTTTTCTCCTTGGCGTTCAGTCCCAGCTAAGCAAGAATCCCTGGCTTCTTACTTTTCTTTCTTCTTAGTTTTTAAATGTGCTTTATAAATAAAGCTTGACTTGACTTGACTTGACTTAATTTCCAGAAACACACAAGCAAAATTTCTATATTAGTGAATACAGGGCTGAGTGAGTACTTACAGCAGGACAGTCGAAGTTGCATTGATTTAAAAAAAAGACTATAGTGCCCATATTTATGATATATTCACCCAACAAAAGTGTCACATATTGATTTGACAATGACGGAACTCAAAAGTAGGCTGAGGTTTGACAACACTGATTATTCTTGTAAAGAGTACATAGTCAATGGCAAAATTATAACAAGCAACATTTTTTTGCAGTTTCATGCAAATTGGTGGACTTGTAAGACACTTTTTAACTTTACACTATCTGAAATGTGCCAAACATGCTATTTTTATAACCGATTCATCATGGGCAACTATTTGTTTCTGGCTCTGTTGCTGTACCCTTAGAGCCAAAACTAGTTAAGTGCGTGTTGAAAAGTCATCCTCGCTGCTTAGCACCAGAATTAATTGAACAAATTATTGATTATTGATATTTTTATTGTTATTGGCCCAAAATGCTAGTCATATGTTGCTGTAACACTGCCACACGTCACTAGCTGGGGCTGTAGGTCAGGTTAATGGCTTAATAAGCTCCGCTACCTTGATGTAAACAAGTACAGATGACAAATGGCACCTCGTAGTTTGGGAGTTTCTTGATCTACAGGTTGGAGATACAGTTGTATGTAAGCTGTGTCTAGTTAAACAGTGGCTTGCAACCACTCTACTGGAGCAATAAGTAACCAGAACAGGCATGTGGATGCTAAACTGCAAGGAGGACCAAAGGCTGGTGGTGCTAGCTCTGCTAATGCTAGACACACTCAGCAAACCAATTTGACATTGTTTATCCCACTGTGAACCTATGTTTAGCTGCGTTCAATAAATTGTGACGAGCTAAGACAACAGAAAGACATCAGTCTCACATGTATTCGACTGAAAAGGCAACATCGATAGATCGTTTTTATAAACAGTTTAAAGTAACATACAACACCACCATCTTTGCCATTGAAACCTGGTTATTATTAAACCCGTGCTGCTCTGTTGACAAGGCAACCCAGAGAAGAGAACACATGGCCATGAGCAGTAAATGATAACTCATGCTGTTGGCTCATTATAGAGTGACAAAGCTTTGAGGCAACAGGTGAGGGATTCCGAGAAGCCAAAATGGTAGACGCTCATTTTTTATTGTGTATTTTAAGCTTCTGTCACTTAATACTCCATCTGTTCCCAACACTTTTTGAGTTGAGATACTTAGACTGATGCTATTATTACCATTTGACCTTTGACCTTGCCACGCTCCAAAATGCTGTCCCAGTTTGGAGATGCTGGTGATGAATATGTTATGGATGCATATATGGGTCAAGGAGCCTTTTAAGTTTTAAGTTAGGTAACTTGATAATTACACATGAATGTATGCTTAACTTTGCTTTTGTTAGTTGTTAAAAGGAGCCCAGCTTCAGGGACATGGAGGAAAATAAAAAAAGTTTTATACCAAGAAACTTTCACCCGATCCTGCAACAGCATTTCATTCAGGTTGCTTCCTACTTTCGATCACAGGTTCAGCAGAACATCAACAACAAAGGAGCATGCTCGCCAGTCGGGATGTTTTTTCACAGAAGTGAGAGACATTTGGAAAGAAAGCTTAGTGCTCAGGGAAGCTCTTGTCATAGGTTGCACTTTCAAGTGACCTTGGTAAAGTTGGGGTGTTTTTCACAGATTCAGCCCTCCCAAGACAATAGCTCACCAGCCGATCATTGCTGAACCACCACCTCTTTTCAACAATTGTGTGACCTATTTAGCACTAAAAACCTGATTTTTCTTTGCATACTCAGCTCTCAGCTTGCTGTGCATAGAAGCAAATATTGTGTGAGATGGCTTGTACTGATGAAAGTGAGGTTTTATCTCCCAGCCTTCCATACAGTGGTACAGTGTTTAGTCTCTTTAGCCCTGTTTCCACCAAGCGGTTCAGTTTGGTTCGTCTCTGTACGGCACGCATTTTGTGGTGTTTCCATTGACTAAAACCGGGATAGGTTCCCAAATTACCGAGCCGTACCGTCCCACTTTTTGGTACCCTTCTGTTGGGGTACCAGACATACCGATCCGACCCCAGAAGGTGGAGCTAGAAACACCGAAGTCCGTTGATTGTGTCGAAAGAATCGTCACTTCCCGTGCGACAGCAGTAATAACGAGCAACACATAACCCCGCCATGTTTAAATCTCCAGTGGACTTTGGGAAGATCACTTTTTTTGTTTGGAAAATGGCGTCAAGAAACAACGTTCCATGGTCAACTGTGGAGACTTTCCTCACGTTTTTCTTCTTCGTTGCATTTGTTAGCGGGGTACACTGTGTTGCGCTCATAGACTGTATAAAATATCGACGTAGTATCCGTGACGTCACCCATCTGTTTCTGAAGTGCTGTTTTGAGACCAATCGTCGGCGGAGCCATATTGCTGCTGTTGAGCCAGTGTGACGTAAAGAGGCAGAGTTTGAGCCTCCTAGCCAACAGCTGCAGTGTTCCCACAGTCAGCTGTGTCTCTCATTGGGAGACTAGTAATCTCAATATCTTCGAAATTGCCGTGTTAGAAAAAAATTCATCCCCCTCACAGTGAGAGCACACCGAGAAATTAGCTATCCAGACTACACTCGTCTTTTGTACCAGGCTGTAAACATGTTTATTTCTGCTGTAAAGATCGCCTTTTTCCCATTCAGGTGTATGTGACTTCCGGTACTTCCGGAGCCAGCCTCAAGCGGATCCTCGATGAACTGCAACTTTTAACACTTCCACATTGGACAATATTTTTAGACCGGAGGTTGCGCTGCCATGACGTCACGCTATTACGTAGCTGATGCGGCTATCGGCATCCAGCTTACATGCCGCCCACCAAGTAGGGCACAGTTGGCTGTGGAAACGCAAACAGGATCAGGCGTTACCGATCCGACCCGTACCAAACTGTACTGATCCATACCAGACCGCTTGGTGGAAATGAGCCATTTGTTGCCTACAAAAGAAAACTACATAATTAGCCTGACGATTTATGTTTGTACCTTTTAATGCCTGTTACTCTTGCAGCACCTTAAGGAAGAACCCTTCTTGTAATTTTTCCTTAGTAAATACTCATGATGAGTGACACATGACTGTTAAAAGAAAGCTCGGTGAGATTTAATGTCAGAATACACAACTTATATAAGTACAGGACAAGATCAGCAAAGATATGTGAGGTATCAGTTTGTCCACAGGGGCGCCAGAATCAAAACAAAGAGATCCTTATAGGAGCTTTAATTTTGCAATTGTTAGTCAACATTAGTCACTCTAAGCTTCTGAAAATATTAAGTGTAGCAAAGAAACACTATGCCTTAAATTGATTATTAATTTTTTTTTTAATTAATTGATATAGTAATTTGCATTCATAACTCAAGTTTGCTCGGATGTGGGTTAAGCTTTTATGAGGACTATAACAAAATATTGCTGTAAAGTTTTTGGCGCAAAGTCAGGTTTTGATGTTTTAAAAAAATGAAAGCAAACATATTTCAGAGCGTGGGCCTTGGCGATTCCTTCCCCGCCCAAAGGACAAGGTTATCAAGATGTAGAGAGCGCCAGTGGAAACATAGTCTTTTAATGCCATATTTTTTCGCCTTCGTCACCGTGCTGGAGTTACAGCATCCAAGTGTGCGGCCAAACAGAGGGAGCATTCTAACAAATACAGGAAGAGGGAAATCTACAAGAGCCCTCACCCAAGACAACTAACTAACTCAGACATGAGGACAGACGGGAGCTGTGTGTGAACAGATTGACTTTGTCTAGAGTATACGTTCTCCGTGTGTATGATGGTTGAAGACAGACAAGGGGTGTATGTGTGTTTATGTGCCCACTATACATCCCTGAAAACAAACAATGTATGAAAGGTTTGTATTGTTCATCAGGACCAGTAGACGTACGACCTGCAGTCGCCTGCCAAAGGCAACGAAAAGACCATTCAGACTCTAATACAGTCTTTTCCTCCCAGCTGAACTTTGACTGGAGTTGTTATTAAATCACTTAATCAAATAAATACAAATTAAGGGTCACTTCAAAAGCTGGTTTGAAGACTGAAATATTATCGTGGATTTGCATTTTGTACGGGTGAAAGTTTTTTCTCTGTTTACATTGGCAATGTTTTATGACTTCCTGTTTGTCCTGGTCATTGTTCAAGGGAATTGATTTCATTTGAGGAAACATTAAATTATAAATCATTTCTCTTCGCCACAGTAAATGTGTGAGAAACTCTTGTTGGGTGTTTGCCGGTGGATGGTTGACCGTGTGTGCAGGCCCACCTATCCGTAGATAACATTGTGTTGGGCAGCTGGCTGACTGAGGGAACTTGAGCGTATGAAATCATCCTGTGTCAGGCCATGTGTTGCACTGATAGAGACAAGGAGGGTGTAACCATACTATGAAATCTACCTCCAACCGTTCAGGCAGCTCTTCCTGCCCTGAGCATAACATACCCCCTCTGGTGTTCCCTCATAAAATGCGATTCTCAGGGACTTTGGCCATATTAAATGCACTTTTATCATTTCTTTGTTCCATTTCCTGAAAACTATGCAAGTCCAAGTAGGAAGAACAAGTGTGTAATAAAGTTTGTCTTATAAAAATTGATGAAAACTTGCTTTGTAATATAAATCTACTCTTATCAGCAATCTTTTAGAAAAAACGTATCACATCAGTTATCTAACACATTCTCACAGAAATGTGTAAAATACGGGAGGCAGACACCTTCTCTACTTTTAAGATTAGGATTAAAACTTTCCTTTTTGATAAAGCTTAGAGCTGGCTCAGGCTTTGACCAGGTCTTAGTTGTGCTGCTATAGGCTTAAGGCTGATTTATACTTCTGCGTCGAATTGACGGCATACCCTACGCCAGAGGTCCGAGTAGCTCCCGTACTTAACGCACGTAGCTGACGTGCACCTCCTCCAAAATATAACTACCCGTAGAATCGACATGGACCGCAAGCCCTGTGATTGATCCGCTAGGCGGCATTGTATTTCCTGCATTCACAGCACTTCTGGGATCCACGCTCATCGGCCGCACATCTGCCGTGTATTTCATCTCCTCCTCTCTATTCTTCAGCTGTAGATTAACATAACACGCTCTGAATCTCTGTGGAAAAGTAAACAGAGATCGTAGCGGGGCCGGAAGGAGGCGACTGGCTATCAGAGAGACTGCACTGCCCTGAAGCGTTTTGGCAGATAATTGAAGTGCGACACGGACACAACGACGCTAAAGTATGTGGTGATGTCCGCGTCAGCCCCTGCTGCGTAGAAGGTATATATCAGCTTTTAGATTGCCTGGAGAACCATAGACCTTTCTGGAGTCCCTGAGCTCCATTGTCTTGTAGGTTCCTCTGGATCTCTGCTGAAGACGGCCTGCTGCCGTGGACGCTTCAAACTCAAGCTGCCACAGACGTGCCAGACTTGAGCGTGAACACCTACACTACTCCTACTACTATCTGTCACATCACTAGGATTGCTCTCTCTCTCTCTCTCTCTCTCTCTCTCTCTCTCTCTCTCTCTCTCTCTCTCTCATAAAGGCTTCAAAGTCAGTGAATGTGGACATTGAGATTATGCCATTGGTTGAAAACATGGAGAGCAGAAAGGAGGATGGATGGAGGGTTAAGCAGGAGGCTAGAGTTTGGGATGTAGGCCTAGAGTCCTAAGCAGGATGTTGCTACAGCTAAGTGCGAGCAAGAGTTTGCTGCAGCTCAGCATCAGGAACACCAGTGTGCTGCAGTCCAGCAGCATGAGTCTGCAGGAGCTGGGCAGAATTTTGCACCTCGGCAGCAACAGTGGACTTTTTCTGCAGATCAATAAGAGATTGATTACTGTACTGTACTGTACGGGACTGGCTGGGCATCAACTGGGAGAACCAAATAAGGTTGAGAAAGTGAAATGTCAGCCAGCTGTCGTACTTTCAAGGCTTGAAATCAGAGAGATTTGCTTTGAAGACATATGTTCCAGTTTGTTTGAAAATAGTGGCAAATTTGAGATCAGTCCCCAACAATAATGTAATGATGAAAATAGGTTATCACAGTCTTTAACAAACAACAACAAATACCCAAACCCTCCTTCCAAAAGAGGCTTCATGTCAGAATCTAATATTGTTTCAGCAGCCAGCAAAATTAAGGATTTCTTCTTGGATTAGACATCTATAATAATTGTAGAACAGACTGAGGCCGCTATTGTATGCAATCATGTTGTGTTGTATTTGAGGAAAGGTCATTGGTCATTTTGGAACATATCTACTAAGTTGATAAGGCTGTGGGAATGTGGAAACAACAAACACAATACGATACATTCCTGATTTACTGGAGTGCAAGAAAGGTAGACTCATAACTTCCTGTCTGTCTCCAACCATCATCTCAATACCTTAGTAGCCATCCTGAACTTTGGTTTCTCTAATCCAGTCTCCCGTATCCAGGCACACACACCACATACATCCTCTCTCCATTAACGCCTCCTGTCTGCCCTCCAGCCACCCCTCCTCCATTGTGTGCATGTCTTTTCTCCGCCCCCTCTCAATGTGCCAGGCGTTACACAGAGAGGAAGCTGCCCTTCCACTTCCTTACACTGGTGAGAACAATTCATGCCTCGTCTCTCACCCCTGTGTCCCTCTCCCCTCAGCCCAGACACATGAAGGTTCCAGGTTACTAAGTTTCTTGCTCTTGAATAACTCTCTGAAAATGTATTAGATAAAAGAATTAGACTTCATTTGATAAAGAGGGGTTTCCAAAGGGGTTTAAAAGAGGGAACTGTATCAAATCTCAAGTATATTGTTTCAATGTCTTAGTTGGTCAGCACTGGTTGATTGTTACCTGGAACAAGTTCATTCATTTTTATGATGTTATGCAAATGTTTTGTTACTTTTTTATATTAGAAATTAAGGGGCTTCGTTGGCCTAGCAGTTTAAGCACGTACATGTACAGAGGCTATAGTCCTTGTAGCAGCGGTGGCAGGTTTGACTCCCGGCCTTGACCATTTGCTGCATGCTTCCCCCATTCTCTGCTCCCCACATTTCCTGTCTCTCTTCAGCCGTCCGTTCCATTAAAGGCGAAAATGCTGAAAAAATATAATTTAAAAGTAATAAAAAAAAATTTGCAATTAAGACACTATATTGTAAAAAACAAACACAAAAAAAGAACTAAAGAACATTTATGTATTATTTAATTTTCAAGAGGGTCCTGATACATTAGTTGGATTTTATTGACTACTGGTTGTTGCTTGAGTGTGTGTCAATAATTAACAAACAAAATCTATTTAAAAATAAATAACCTTTTTTTTTTTTTAACAGAAAAGAACAATGCTTTAAGATCCAAACACTAGACACACCACACACCCAAACATATGCACAAAACAATAGCGGTCCCTCTAAGCAGCTTTTCACTGATACAGGAGGGCGGTGTGTAACAGGACATGGAAGGGGAACCTTAAGCACAAATGCAGGTAGTGAGTCCAAACAGTCCAAACTTCTCACCATTTAAACAAACTGTTCCTTTTTTGTTATCTTACCAACAATCTGTATTTAAGTCTCCAACAGACTGTTCTACAATAGCCGGTAAAAATATTTACAAAGAGACAAACTTTAAATGTTGAGCACCACTCTTTACCCATAATGACGCGTTTTACTTTTCAAAATTGTATATCTGTGACTGTTCGTGGTTGCCAAGTTTTATAGTAATGGGTGTTTAATAGGCCTGGTAATGCACGCCCCAACTCTAAATGACCCTGTACCATGAGACTATAGTCTGTGAGACAGTAGGCTGGTCCAATTTCAACAAATCTGAAAACAATGGTGGAACCAAGGTCCAGCTGGGCGACAAGAACTCTGCCCTGAAAAACACAATGCTGTGGCCTATGACCAGATATGACACATGATGTAGGAACCTTGTGCATGTGTATGTTCTCATACAGTGTAAATGTGTGTCTGTGTATTTGTGTGAGTACATAAAAGCACACATTTCATTTGTTCTGACGTGCTGGATTACATTTCTGGTTCACATCACAGGGTCCAGCTCCTCGACTAGAGCTTTTATCAACTTTCATCACAGGTTTCCGTTGCTGATACTAAAGCAAGTGGCCGAAGTGTAACAGATGTTTACTCAGTGATTTTTGGATGCCTTGGTGAAGGATTTTAAACTTATCTTACCATTGCAGGAAAGAAAAAAATTGTCGGTTCTCAGAGGAAATGAGAAATTTCTGGAGAAGAATGAGAGAGACAGGGTGCATAAAAGAAAGCTGCTGGTAAATTGTTAGTAACTTGAGGTCTAATAGCTCCATTCAAAACAAAAGACGCTGCTCTGAACAGATGACTCATGAAAAAGAAAGAAAAAACAATTAGGTAAAATAGAAGCTTTGTCACTGAGGCAGTAGGTCACCAGAGCACAAAGAAATCGGTGGGACTCACACATATGGGCACAAATATGTATGGACTTATGTTTGCACACTGAACAAACAAGAGTTTGGAAACAAGTGTCCCTCTGTCTTTGAGCATAAGCCTTGTGCCATTGAGGTTTTAGTGTTGTGCTATGTCATGGGACTCAGCACTGCCCTCAGGTCATGTGGTATCTGTGAGGGGCATCGCTGATACCGTCTCTTTAAACCCACTGTGAATGCCTCCTGTCTGTCTCTGTGAACCTATGTATGACACAGACAATTCATGGAGAGCGAGAAAAAAGACTAAGAGCCGACATAAAGGTGGAATTATAACTTTTTTCTTCAAAATGCTGTGTGTTCTAAAAAAACGTGATATATTATCGGATTACACACACATGCACACATTTATTGTTAGTGTCTGTTAAATTATCTTGTCACCTCTACAAAATCTGCTTTTGTATTCTTAGGATGACAAATTGTAGTGGCTTTCTTAGTTCTAGTTGACGATGATATGATTTGATTTCATCTGAGGTACAGTGCCTTGCAAAATACTTCACCCCCTTGGCTTTTTACCTTTTTTGTTACATTACAACCTCTGATTTAAATAATTTTTTTAATATGAATTTCATTTGATGGATCTGCAAAAAATAGTTTTGAAGTGAAATGAGAAATATATAATAAAGAAATATTTTTTTTAAATAAAAAACTGAAAATTGGCATGTGCATATATACACTTTGCTATGAAGGCCCTAAAAAGCTCTGGTACCTCCAATTACCTTCAGAAGTCTCATAATTAGTGAAATGAAGTCCATCTGTGTGCAATCTAAGTGTCACATGAACTGTCAGTATATACACACCCTTTTCTGAAAGGCCCCAGAGGCTGCAACCATAGACATATAAAGAGTAGACGCCGTATTGACCGCTACTACCCATTGGCGCTGACGAGCCGTGGGTCCGCCATCTTGGTCTGGTCACCCGCTCCACTCAGTGTAATCTGTTTGGGAGGCGCAGTTCAGTGTCAGCGCATTTGATCAATCATAACTCACTGAATACTAAACTAATTGTCATGCTTTTTTATTCTGCAAACGTCATACATGTAGGTATGGCACAGGACACATGGTTTGGCGTGTTTTAATATTCATAGTGGGCTTAACAGTAATAGAATATTCTGATATGTGATACATATGATGTATGATAGGTATTTTGCCGCACAGTGCTCTGGCATCTTGAAGTCTCTGCTGCTTCAGTTTATGTTTACAGATAGGATCATGTGTAGGATGACCGGACCAAGATGGCGGCCATATTTCTTGTGCCCCAGCAGCCAATGCGGCGTCTACTCTTTATATGTCTATGGCTGCAACACCTAAGCAAGAGGCTTACTGCTAAAGCAACCCTTGAGTACTTTAAGGGGAAACATATAAATGTGTTGGAATGGCCTAGTCAAAGCCAAGACCTTGATCCAATTGAGAACCTGTAGTCAGATTTAAAGGTTGCTGTTCACAAGCCCGAACCATCAAACTTGAAGGTTCTGGAGCAGCTTTCCCTTGAGAAATGGGCAAAAATATCAATGGCAAGATGTGGCAAGCTCATAGAGACTTATCAAAAACAACTTGCAGCTGTGATTGCCGCAAAAGGTGGCTCTACAAAGTACTGACTTTAGGGGGGTGAATAGTTATGCACATTGATGTTTTCTGTTATTTTTTCCTCTTTGTTATTTGCTTAAAAAAATGATAAATGTGATTAAAAAAAACATCACATGATGAAAGTTGCAGGCATGTTCTGTAAATTAAATGATGCAAACCCTCAAGTACATGTTATGGGTCTATGAGGATCTGGTAAGATTATGAACTTCTTCTATGAACTCCTCAAGGTAAAATTTCATATTATTTGAGGAATTCATCATCTACAGTACATATTATCAAAAGATTCAGAGACTCTGGAGGAATCTAAGTACAAAGGGATAACACTGAAAACAACTACTAGCTGGTCATGATTATTGGGCCTTGAGGCTGCACTGCATTAAAACAGATGAAGAGAGGGAAGCTTGTTAGTACATTGCCAGCATCATGGTGGTATGGGTGCGCATATTGCCCATAGCATAGGTAGCTAACACATCTGGAGCCTGTTGCATCAGCTGTGCGTAAGTTGTGTCCTGATGTAAAGTCATCACTAAACCATACATTCCCATAGGAAAATAAATTTAGAGAGGAGATCTCAAAAGTGTTTCATTTATGTCTCCTAGACAACAATGAGATCTGTTTGAAAGCAAAATGAGACGATACCTTATGTCTCCTGTTTCTCATTCTTGCCTCCAGAAAAAAAGTTGTAAAAAGTTCGTCTCCCTTTTAGTTCAAAAGGAGATCTGGTCAAAATCTGAAATGATTCTCAGGTATTTCTCAAGTGTTGTGACTCCTTTTGAGCTCAGGTGGAGAAATCAGGGAGCTCTCTTAATTGTCTCAATCTAACCTCATCCATTTGTTTTTGTCAGACTCAGTTTTTGTGTCTCAAGTTGAGCTCAGATGGAGCAAAGAAAGAGCCTGAGCTCATCTTTTCATCAACATTCATAGTGTCCTGCAAAATTAAGGTTTCAATGTAATTGTACACAAACTTACAATTCTCATGAAAACATTTGAACCACTTCAAGATCAGCTATTTAGATGTTAAATGATCTCTTCTTTGACTTCACAATATGGTCCTTCCTTTACAAGTCTGCTTGAAGCAAAACAACTTCACAAAGATTCAGTGGATTTGAGAGAAATTGCAAAAGATAGAGATTTCATACGACAGGTATGGCAGACCATTTATTTAAAATATGGGCCGCAAAAGGGCTGACCAGATTTAGCCAGATTATTACAATTAAAGGGGTGGATTCTTTTGGGCGCTGGTGGCCTAGCGGTCTAAGCGCCCCACATACAGAGGCTATACTCCTCGTCGCAGGGGTCGCCAGTTCGATTCCTGGCTGGTTGACCATTTCCTGCATGTCTTCCCCCGCTCACTACTCCCCACATTTCCTGTCTCTCTTCAGCTGTCCTGTCAAATAAAGGCAAAAAGGCCAAAAATATATTTAAAAAAAGAGAAGAAAATTAGCCATTAATGAGATCTCTCATTTAAGTCTCAATTAAGACTCATGTCATGGTCTCAACTATTTCTCCTAGTGAATTTTAGGAGAAACTAATGAGAAATGAATGAGAACAATTTGAAACTTGAATGAGGCTGAAGTGAGAATCTCAATTTTGTCTCTGGAGACTTAGAAGAGAAAGCCTTGAGCAGTAAAATTTTCCTCTGGGTTAAAACTAGTTAGTTTGTAACTTAAGTTGTGTCATTGTTTGGTTTCACCACAGAGGCGTAAAGTTCATCTTAACTAGTAGACCGTAACGTCCAAACTAACCAAAACATTGTCAAAGATATGACGTTTACACTTCCAGCAGCCAATCAGAGGAAAGCATCAATTTTGATGCGGAGCTGACCAACAGCTGAAACAAACTAAAGTAAGGTGGTAACTTTAGCCTAAAGCCTTAATCTGCAGTGTGTCTATAATAACAGTGACATCAAGCGGTAAAATTATCAACTACAACATACGTTAATACTCAGGAGCGCAAATCTTGGTCATCATATTTTCCCAAAGGATGTAATCTCTTGCGGATATCGCGTTGCCGACGTTATCTAGCTGGGAGCCCCCTCTGAATCTCCTCATCCTCCAAATCATCAAAAATGATGCGCCATGGCAGCCGATATACTCTATGGAGGACTTTACACCTACTAGGAGCCAAGTGTAAGAATTACGTTGTAACTTAGACTGACGTTGGAACTATCTCAGCTGGGGCAACACACAAAACGTTAGTAGAGTGTAAACTCATCCTAAATGAGAAATTATGTTCAAACTAGGCTACGTTTGAGCTTACGCACAGCTGGTGCAACAGGCTGCTGGGAAGGAGCCATTAATGTTAAAAAAGATAGACAGGTTTTGGAGCAAAGAAGAGGTGATTCAATACAATGGTAGACAGGTCCCTGTTCCAACTGTTTTAAAACATGTTGCTGGCAAAATTTCTATATGATATATCATATATCATATCAAATCATATCATATAAAGTCTACTGTAAATATAAAAAAAAAGTTGACATCATCCTCAGCCTTATCAAGCATGTTTTTTAATATAGTGGAAAAGAGTTCAGTAGGAAGCTATGGTATTTAACACATCACATATACTGTATGTATTTCTGGGAGATTCATTCAGTTGCACTTGCCAGAGTGAACACTTTGTGTGCTCTGCTCAGAGAACAACACTGGGTACAAACTTAAATGAAAGGTGTGGAATTATTCTGGCTTTAATTATCACAGTCTTGTAATCAAATCTTTAAAACTAACATTTACTCTCATTCTGTGTGGGCCTGAACATCCTCACTGAAATGACTGTTCTCCTTTGTATTAGTGAACAGGCTCAAATCTGCTGGTTGTAAATCCTCTCCTGAGTAAATGATGCCCCCTGTCAGCTTTAATAGATTGTACAAATCAAGTTTAGGGTGTGTAATGCAGGAAGACTGACCAGTTTTTATGGCCTCAGCATTTTTAGCATACAGCAAAATTCTGAGGCCTTTCACCCACTTAAAAAGTAGAGCTGAGTTATAAATCCCAAAGATGTGCTGTGGTTGAAGCTGTACTTTACATCTGAGTGATTGTCTGGCATCCTCTTCATTTTTCTTATTGAAAAAACTTCCAATAAAAAGTCTAAGACCAGGCAATGAATACAAGAGAAACATATGCAATAAAATAAAATCCTCAAACAGTTGAATTCACTTGAATTTTGCTCATTAATCCTCACTATTTTGCTCTGTTTTGGCCTCCACCATTTTCTGAGGGAAAATAATTTGTTCTCATCAGGCATCAAAATCTTGGCTAAATTTGGAACTGGTTACTTTTTCTGCAAGTCGAGTTCTCTTGAGAACAAAGAGCTGCAGCCTGCTGCGTCGAGAATTGGCAAGACAGGAAAATCTGTAGTGTAAAAGATCAAAATACTAACTTCATTAATCCTCCTGTTATGTTGCGGGTCAAATTGACCCTTTTTAAAGTCTATTTTAGGCAATATATATGCCTTTCACACCAGCTAAATGCAGCATAAAAATCTGGGCAGGATGTAACAGAAGAGGTGTCGTGTTAATCTATCAACATCACTTCATAAAAAAAAAGGAAATCAAAATGTAAAATAAAATAAAATAAACAAAAATCAATGTCAATGTAAAACTATTGTATTTAAATTTAGGGCTTTCCAATGCACATTAAAAATAAGTTTTAACATGGATTTGAATGAAAAACAAGTGATCCTCATTGAACCATGATCTGTGAGAATTAAAGAACACCAATAAACTAAATCTTGATTTAAACGGTTAGTAATGGAGTTAAAAATTTGATTAAAAAAAATGTGTATTGGGATTTTTTGGAGTTCGACAATTTTGGATAAGTGAATATGCTCCTGGTCAAATTGACCCAGGAACATTATTGCTGTTCCAGAGACACATACATAACAGGAGGGTTAAAGCTATGAGGAAAAAGCTAATTTCTCTAATTTTGGCATTCTCAGTTTAAGTGGTTTGAATCAGTTGCTACAGTTCTAGGTGCCAAGCCCATATAGCACGAGCTTCTGGTGGAGACCCCCTTTTGTAAAATGTCTTAAATTCTTTGTACATTACAATGGCAAATAAGAAAAAAAAATAACATTATTTTTTTAGTATATTGTCAATTTTTAAACTCAATCAATAATCTTGTCAATCATTCATTTCATTAAATGTCTTTTCATATACAGCCTTTGATCATTTCTGTCTTAACAATAATCAACAGCAATATTAACAGTGAGTCATTAAGATGTTGTAAGTCCTTTCTATACAATTTAACATAGCAAGTAAAAAGTGAACCAGGTGCTCTTGGCTTTTATTTTTGTATTTTCCCCTTTTTGTCTTTTAATTTTCTGTGCTTTCCCCCTGGCGACTCAAAGTCTGCTCGTTTCACAGATTGTTCATTTCAAAGTATTTCTAGTCCTCAAATCATCCATCTTATCTTCCTGCATCAGAGTTTCTTTGCTAGCCTGTTCTTTGGAGCTGCCTATTCCCTCTGTGGTACCTGTGACTGATATGGACCCCTGACTGAAGATGGATAAACACAGACCATGGGTTGAAACAATGATCACTGTAGATGACTGGATCCAAGACCACCAGAAACTATGGTGTACCATTTTTCTACTTAAAAAGTAAACAGCTTTCAGAGGAGAACTGCTTATTGTATAGCAAAATCAGTAAAACAACACCCTGAAAAGTGTTCACTCCAGGGAATGGTGGAAGATGTTTTGTGTAGGAGGCCAAATCAAACTAACCCCTTGCCAACATGTGTCACAATCACATAATGCATATTGTTAAATGAAATTCATGTATAAAATCACATTGATAAGGCCTGCATCAAAGTAAGATTTTGGTTACTTCCTGTCTTTCAAAGGCCCTGCGTGCAGGAAGCGCGTGGCACCATCCCGCCGAGGCAGATCGACGAACGATATGTTTGTTAGCGTGTTAGCATTCTGATTAACGGCCAGTTGGTGCCCTGCTTCGGAGGTCTAATCTGGCCTCACGCCTCACTGCACGTGCTCAATAGAGTCCGCACCCTGCATCATGACATCATGTCTTTGTGTGAAATCCCGGTGCCATTCACGGGCCCACCGTAGGGCTTAGTGTGCAAGCGTCCACTATACCAACACACAGGTCTTTAAAGGGAGTCCACTGGTACCCCAGCTCAGTGGATACACCCTGATGCCTCCAAAGAGTTTTGAATATGGCTTCTATCCTTCGACAAAATGGGATGAGCCCATGTGCAGACCAGGGCCCAGAGGAGAGCGAGTGTTTTGGAATTTTGTTGGAGACATTATGCTCCTGTATTTTCAGTATGGAGACTAGCTCAGGCTTTCCAATTCAACAATTGAAGCAAACATTCAGATCTTCTTGGATGTCATTGAGAGAGAAACTTGGCAAATGATTTAACATGACAAAACAGTGCTACAAGGTGTTTTTTGCTCTAACATTACATCATCTGTTTGCTAAAAAAAAGTGGGATCAGCGAAGCTCCATGTGGAGGCCAAATCTGCCACAAACCAACAGCTAAAAGAGCAGACATCAGGAGGTGGATGTTCGTGTTCACCAGCCTAGTGATGTCACCGAAAACAGATAACGCTACTGGCTGGGAGACAGCGAGGGTTGGCTGTCATCAGATGGGCAGATAGATTCACAATAGGAGCTCCTGTTGATTGATAGTTTCGATTCTGACTGCTGTTAGAAAAGTGTCACCTTCATTTCATTTAAGGAAAATATTTCATTTCATGTTTGAAATGAGGGCAGTAGATCTCAAGCATAACAAATTGTATTCGTGTCACTGGAAAAAGAACAGTGTGTCTCTTGTGGGGTCTGTGAGTGCCGTCATATTTCTTCCAAATTTACAGCATGATATTCTCAATAAAAATGTCAACAACCTGAATGAAACCTTTATCCTTTTTTGGTCCAACATTTTTAAAGATTAACTGCAAAATGGATGCATCCTGATAGATGTAGCCCACAACTGTTAGTGGCAGAGGAGCTTCAGACTTTGCAGAAAAGGTTATTGTTAAAACTGTATTCAGTCCAAGGAATATTAAACAATTGTGGAACCTGGAAATTAGATTGTGCAAAGGGAAATTAGTTGTGTAATTGTAAGCAAACTGTCTGTTTCAGACTGTTTATTTTGAGCCTTCCTTTAATTTGGTGCATCAGTGATTTACCGACAGAACAACCTTCAACAGTTTAGATAACACACAAACAAAAGCTCTCTCGAAATAAACTTTTCCAAAGGTCAAGCTTGGTGTTAAACGAATGTATTAAACATTGGCACAAAGAAAAAGTATTGCTGATATACATCAAGACTTGGCTTTTCATAAATGTAAGGTTCAGGGTTACAACACAATGTGTAGTGTTGTGATGTATAGAGTAACAACATCCTGTTCCCCTTTCTGTAGAGATGCTGATACAGTATATGAAAACACTTTTGTTGAATGTTAATAAAGACATATTTTTCTTCATTCATTTAATTGTGTGACTAAGCAGAAGCTGACAAATGTTCTTACTTTAACACACAAGCTATACCAATCAGTATTAAAACAATGTCTGAATTAATCCAATTATAAATGTGTGTTTTTTTTCAATATATGCACTTTTAAGACTATAAAAGCTTATTTAACTTTAGAAAAACTTATAGTTTTGATGGTCAACCTGAAAATAAATATAAAAAATATATATTAATATTTATATATATAATTCATCCAATTATTTTATACATTTTTTAAAGATTTTAATACAATTTTCAATCACTTAAAATGTGATTAAATGTCTTTGAAATACATTATCATAATACAATGAATTAACTTTGAAAATCTACACTTTGTATTTACATCTTTACTTCTTTTTAATCAATCTCTTCAGTCAAATTGCTCTTTTATTGATTAAATATTAAGCTTGGAGTTGTTTTTTATGTGACTAATTATAAGAAGCCAAATTAACAGTGCTCCTTAAAACTTAGAGTACTATAATAATCAAAGAGGTGCTTTAAATAATGCTGTTCTTGTGTCATATCTGTACAGACTATATTTTAATATGTCTTCCTATACCAAGCTTGCTAATGTGAACCAAAATAAAGGTGTGAACGTGCAGAAATCCAATATTGCTATCTCTTTTTTGCAGTCCTAGACAGGATAACAGTTTTTTTATTATAAATGTGCAAACCTAGAGGTCACTTTAATAACAGGATTTTGAGATATGAAGACAGTGATAACAAGCCTCTGTGCACTCTGCCGCAGCTTTCATGTGTTCAAACAACTTTGGAATGACTCCCACATCAAAGATTGCTGCTTATTGTTTTTCTTCTTTGAGACGGGAAAGTTTGACTAACCAGCCCTAATAGAGACATTTCAGCTTGTCCCTTCTCTCAATGGCTCACATTCTTCACATTCCAGCTTAGTGACACGGATATGATGATACGCACACACTCTCACACACACACATGTGCAGAGTTAGCCTCAGGCATCTATTATGTTTAATGCAAAAAGTGGACTGTTTAGAATGCTGGGCTTGAAATGGAAAATGTGAATGTTTGTATGACAGAAATATGACAATAACTAAAAAATACAATGTTAAATCTCATTTTTAGTTAGAGTGAAGAACTGGTATACTCGTCCTATGGCTTTTTAAGTTATCATACTTAAAATTATTAAAGAGGAGAACAGAATAGAAGAGTTGTGTGGCCCTTTTTTGATAATGCTGAGTGAGACATTTTTTCTTTTACTTCACTTGCAAGCAGGATGTAAATATTAAAATGGAGAGGGGTAAAGATTGAAGAATATTGATTAAAAAAATGTTGATGTGCTTAGCTATCTTGAAAATATATATTTCTATAGTGTGGAAAAAGTATTTTGTGAGTCTGTATATATTTGGTTAGATATGAAAAGATCTGAATTCCGACTATAAATACAAGTTAAGAAATATTAGCATAATTAGGGTTTATTTTTTAAATGCATGTATGGTCTACATTAATATGTTGTGCCATCTAGGGCCATTGCAGAATGGGAAAAGGTGTTTGTATGACACACGAATACAACTTACCCAGTTTAGGCAATTAAATAAAATGAGAGAAAATAACAGAACTGGCTGCAAACAAACAAAATATAATTAATCTAATGTTGTATTTTACCTGTCACATAAAAGAACTTACTGCTGCTGCGTTTAGGAGAATATATAAACAATGATGTCCAGTGTTAATGCACAAGGACACAATCTCTCCTCCGTCACTGACCTGCCTCTCTGCTCCAATGTTGGGCATGGCTGGAGGCTGGAGACACATCAGCTGCTGTTGTTGTTTCATCTACTGTATCAGTGCTTCTACATACAGTATATATGTGTGAAGAAGTGAGATGCACGGAGCTGAACTGCTCTGCTGTGTGGACTCGGTGCCCCGGCAGTACAGTGTCCATGTTGGTGTGGGAGCCTGAGGCCTGCTCCCATACATCCCCGCTCTGGCCCTGTTGATCCTATTGTCTCCTGCGTCACTACACGTCGCCCGGCAAATAAAGGCCGTCTGGCTCCAAGCTTAAATATTGCAGCAAACTAAAAACCAACCATCAGAGCCGATTCATTCACATCTGCTCAGTGGGGCGACAAGGACGGGGCTTTAGGTGGGAAAGAGGGCAGAAAAAAGTTCACTTTTCCCCGCCGGGTGCCAAGAGAACGGGACAGGACTCAACTTCGCCGGAGCCGCGGCTGTGGCAAGTTGCCCATTTGATTACATTTAACAGATATATAACTCACAAATGAGAGGACTATTTTTTAGATATTGACCTTTTTTTTTAATCGGTTTGTATGCTGAAGGTTTTGTGTGGAGTTTTTAAAGAGCTAGAGCAAGAGATTTTCCTAGTTTGCGTCAAAGTTAATGTTCAACATATGTTAAGGTGTTTACACTGAGAACACACAGACTGTTAAAAAGCAGATTCATTCTTTAGTGGACATTTAAATTTAGAGTTTGATTTAATGTGTTAATCTTTATTGTAATGGTAAATGACGTGTCTCTTTAAACGTTTCAAATTCTTACAATTTTCTACTAAAAGAAAGACATGATACCATGAAATTACTGCTTGGGTTTCTTTTTTGTTAGTTAGCAAGTGTTCCTCTTTTATATCTCTTACTTTTCTCTCCACACCCCTCCCCTTGTCTGTCCTGCCTACCCCACCCTTTTCTTCTGCACCCTCTGTGTCCCTTCCTACCCCACCCATCGTTTTGCAGAGCTACGGACCGATCATGGGTGACTGGAGCTTTCTGGGTAATATTTTAGAGGAAGTTAACGAGCACTCTACGGTGATCGGCCGGGTGTGGCTCACGGTGCTCTTCATCTTCCGAATCCTCATCCTGGGCACGGCAGCGGAGTTCGTTTGGGGCGACGAGCAGTCCGACTATGTCTGTAACACTCAACAGCCTGGTTGTGAGAACGTGTGCTATGACGAAGCCTTCCCCATCTCTCACATTCGCCTATGGGTGCTCCAGATCATATTTGTGTCCACGCCATCTCTGGTGTACGTGGGCCACGCTGTGCACCATGTCCACATGGAGGAAAAACGCAAGGAGCGCGAGGAGGCAGAGCTAAGCCGGCAGCAGGAGCTGAGCGAGGAGCGTCTCCCTTTGGCACCAGACCAGGGAAGTGTCCGCACCACAAAGGAGACCAGCACAAAGGGCAGCAAGAAGTTCAGGTTAGAGGGCACCCTGCTGAGGACCTACATCTGCCACATCATCTTCAAGACACTGTTTGAGGTGGGCTTCGTGGTGGGCCAGTACTTCCTCTATGGCTTCCGCATTCTCCCTCTGTACAAATGCAGCCGCTGGCCCTGCCCCAACACAGTGGACTGTTTTGTGTCTCGCCCCACGGAAAAGACTGTCTTCATCATCTTCATGTTGGCTGTGGCCTGTGTCTCGCTCTTCCTCAACTTTGTGGAGATCAGTCACCTAGGCCTGAAGAAGATTCGATTTGTCTTTCGTAAGCCGGCCCCAGCCCCAGCCCAAGGCGAGGGTTCAGCTCCTCTGCCGCTAACAGGAAAGATCCTGCCCCCTCTGGCTGTGTCCTCCCTGCAGAGAGCGAAAGGTTACAGGCTGCTGGAGGAGGAGAAAGCTCCCCCCATGGCTCACCTCTACCCACTGACTGAGGTAGGCATGGAGGCCGGTAGAGGGACCCCACCTTACCAGGGGCTGGAGGAGAAGGCAGAAGAGTTGCTTCCCATGGAGGGCATTTCTAAGGTGTACGACGAGGCTCTGCCCTCCTATGCCCAGACCACTGAGACAGGCGGGGTGACATTACACGAGGAAGAGGCCAAGCCGGTGGAGCAGCCAGCTGAGGTGGAAGCAGAGAGGGTGGAAGAGGTTGTGGATGAGGATGTGGAGGTAGAGGAGGCGACGATCGGGGAGGGCATAACTGCAGGGGACGCAGGGATGGAGGCCACGGATACGATAGAAGACACCAGACCGCTGAGCCGACTGAGCAAAGCCAGTAGCAGGGCCAGGTCAGACGATCTCACCGTATGAACCCGTGAGAGGAAGCACACACACCTGCATCCAGCTATCATTAAATATAAGAGACAGCACACACCTTACTCAAGACATTGCACACTCTTAAACAGGCAGGTCATTCAAAACAAGTAACAGGGAGAGTTTAAAAAAATATAACGCAGGCGACAACTCAAATCATCAAAAAAAATCTGTGTTTGTGATAAAAATGAAATATAAAAAGTAGAGGTTAAAGACAGGAGGAGTAGGTTTTTTATCAAGCGTGTTCTTATATTTAAAAAATGTGGAAGGGACACATGCAGGGGGAAATGTTTTTACTTGATGAAAATCAATGTTCAATTTTTAGAAACATCTTTTTCTATTGAAAGAGTTTTAATCATATACAACGGAGGGTTAGATATTTTTACACAGGGTTTGAGTAGATAGGGGAAAGAGAGTTAGTGTATACTTGTGTGTCTGCACATCAGTCATTTCACTGTAGCTAGGCACTGGCTTTCATTCCCAATTAGTCAGTAACATTTATCAGATGCAGCATGTAGCTGCACACAGCAGGGCTGAGATGGCCCTTGCAAACACAAATCACAGGATTAAGTGTCAGCACATTTGAAAAGGCAAATAGCTCTTTGAAAGGAAGAAGTAAAGCCCAGTTTCAGATTGAGATGAGAGATTTTAATTTTTTTTTTTGCACATTCAGAGGTTTAGTCTTGTGCAATGCCTTAAACCCCACTAACATCACATCTATGCATCCATTTAGCCAAGAATCTTCAAAGTGAAGAGATATGTGCAACAATATTCAAGCATTTCTCTCTTTTTCATGTTTACACCATGTAGCACAGAAAGAGCTGAGACAGTGAGGAAAAACACATAAAAAAAAAGACCACATGTTGAATGTCTTTTTCAATGTGATTCTGCTTCTCTTCATTTTAGATTTCCTTACGTTTCGTGGCCTCTAAGTGAAAATGTGTAGTGTGAACTATAAGTTGTCCATGGAGGAAAAGCAGGGCTTATTCGGCCCTACTGGAGAATGAGCTATAGTGGCGACCTCAGGCCAAATCCTCTCTTTTCGTGCTGTACAAACATGCGTCCGGGCGATAAAGATCGTGCACCATCAGCACAAGTATTGTTGGAGGCGAGACAATAAAAGAAACCACACTCATCAATGAAAACAAGCATCCTTGACCTGGCTGCGAAAAAATCTTTCAACTTGATTTTGTAAGACCAGAGTGTTTCCTCAACTGGCAACATAACACAATGCTCATGAGAGCCTTTTGAATTCAGAGTGAAACAAACAAACAGGGGCAAACCCCCGCTGTACAGAATGCCCTGCATCATGTCTGATAATGTACATAATGTGCAGTTTTTAGTTATTTCATTGTATGTAGGAATCACTCACGTTATCTTTGTGATTAAACATCGGTTTAACACACAAACCCAATAGAAAAAAAAAGAAAATGAAGAAGCTATCGGAGAATAAATAAATTCCCCTGCAAAACTTTTGCAGCTAGTATGCCTTGGATTTATCCAGAATTCTTCTTCTCACATTCTCCAGCTTTGTTAATTCAAATCAATGTATGATTTTTTGTGCCTTATCTGTAAATGTAAACTCTCAGATGTTTTAAGATTGTAGCAAGTGCTTATATTTCTCTGGGACCTGCATGAACTTGATGTTTCAGTAGCTTAAAAAAACAAAACAAAAAAACAGAGTTTATTATGTTCGCACCCATCAGCAAACACATTCAACTTGTCTTAGTCAAAAGGTTAAATATGTTTTTTTTTCTTTTAGTATAATAATATTTGAATACTGAAGAGACTAAGTTGCATGTTTGCCAGCATGAACAAGGTTACATGGTGCAGGCTAATGCTAATATATGTGCCTTTGTGTGCGCAGACGAATGCACACACACCTCGCAGTGTTGGTTTTGGGGGTATGATCAAACGGTTCTAGAGAAACTCTGCAAGAGAAGGCAGCTTTGACCCCTTTGTGACCCCCGGCCATCCCTCATCCCGCCACCCCCATAATCAAATGCTGAAAATCTGAATTTAAGAGAGCCTTCAACAAAAATCCAAACTGTGGAACACATTTTAGCGTATAACCGTGTCACAATCAGAACTTAAAGCTGGTCCTCGTGTAAATGGAAAATGTATGATTTTTTTTTTGTATTTTTAGACTGTTGCATTCCCTCTATGTTTGTAAGAAGACTTGATTAATTTTTGGGAAGAAATAATTCTTTTTACTAACTTGTAGTCTTCTTTGATGATAGATGTGTGGCAGTATCTTCTTTTGAAATGTGAACCAACGCAATAAAAAGTCACACGTGGTCAAGAAGTGTTGTGTCAGTGTTTCTCTGCAAAGTTTATACATCCACACACACACACCTTCACACACACACACCTTCACACATGAGGTGACAAGAAGTAAGAGTCGTGAACCGTTGTTTAATGGATAAACACTGTTGTGTTTGATGTTACTTTATGGGGTTTGATATGTACACAAACATAAAGCCTTTCCCCCTACATCCATTATTTATCTTGATCAGGGACATTAAATGTCAAAGAGTGTGAAAAAGTCTTTCATCTTGCAGTTTTCTATTCTGCATCTGATGCTTTCAAGTGATTTACTTTGATTTATTTCCTATTTAACGAAACTAACGTGGAGAAAAATTCTATCAGAAGTAAACATCATGCAACCAGAACTTCAATTAAGTAGAAGCACAGAAGTAATTTCACCCATGGACTAATAAGACTTGATATGCAGGATGGATAATTTAGATTACAGGACTGTAGTTGGTGATGCGGCATGGAATAAGCATCACTGATGTCGAATGAAAGATTGAGACGGACACTGTCAGTGCCCACTAATAGCAGCACCTCATCCTGCTGCTGATTAACGGGACTGCCACACAAACTGACTGTTAACGGGACAGAGCTGTGTGTGTGTGTGTGTGTGTGTGTGTGTGTGTGTGTGTGTGTGCGGGGATTATTCGAATAATCACTGAATAGATGCCAATAATCATCGAATAGTATTTTGGATGGAAATGCCCATCCATAGTTTCCTGTGTGTGTTCCTGCCAATCAAAGCTATATCTGATTTGGAATTTCAAAATAAAACCATTGGTTATTAAGCATATACATTTATTTTGAAATTCCAGATCCGATATAGTAGGAAACGAGTTTGTTTATATCAAATATATATTGACTCCTTGGCTGTTGAACATTTTGATATTACAGGCGTCTTTTATTTTGAAAATCGTAAGTTCATTCCTTTTCCGTCAGAATCTGCTGTTTGAAAATTTGTTTCAGGACTAGTTAAAATGTTCCGTCACTTGTAAAGTTGTCACCACTTATAAAAGTGTTTCTGATTTTTGTTTTCTTAAATGTAAATTTATTTTGGCCTTTGTAAAGCTAATGGCATTTTGTTTTCTAATATGTAAAATGTTTTCTACAATGTAAAGAAAGAGTGAAAATTTGCTTCTGAACTGAAAAAACATAAAAAAAAAAAGTGAAATTTTGCTTCCAAAGCAAAAAACACGAAAAAATTAAAAATGTGTCTACTGAAGCGAAAAACAAGAAAAATATTTTTTGTCATCAGTGGCGGAAAAAAAATTAAAAAGTGAAAATGTTTCTTCCAAAGTGAAAAAACATGAAAAAAGTGAAATTTTTGCCTCTGAAGCATAAAAACATGAAGAATTTTAATATTTTGCTTACGAAGCGGAAAAACATGAAAAAAGTGATTTTTTTCTTAGAAGCAAAAAAACATGGAAAAGATGATTTTTTTTCTTCTTCCTTTTTTTTCATCCTTTGTAAATTTGCATTGCTCTTTCCAGCCACAGTAACTTAGACATTAGTATTTTAAGGTATGAGTCCCCTGTTTAATTCCACATTATAGAGTGAGTATAACTACCAAAGGACCAAAATACCCAGGTAAAGTCAAATTATCTCATACTTGTTCTTTATAATAGCACTTAGGAAAAGCATTGACTTCTAAACAACAACATTTTAGTTCTCCAGAGATTTTACATGGTGTAGCGTCACTGATTTTTAAAGACCTGGTACGCATCACACTGATAATATTAATCTAAGATAATTTAAACAGACACAGTCTCTGGACGTACTTTAATACTATGAGTCATATCCAAAAGCATTATGTTGATATTCTACACCAGGGGTGTCCAAACTTTTTTCAAAGAGGGCCACATTTGATGTTGTCAGAATACCTCAGGGCCAGTGACTCCTACTAAGACTTAGGAATCATAAAAGTTATATATGAAATATTTATTAACAATTATTTTACTTTTTATCTCAATAAATCAGTAACTAGGAAGTCCTCCGTTCTCCACAAGCCACATAAACATGATCAAACTTTATCTTCTTCTGGAGGAAAATGTTTTTCATTCGGGTCAGGTAATGTGGGAAAAATATTGTCTCATTATTTTCCTATGGCAGGATTACTATCTGGATTTCATCACACTTCTTTTTCATGTTGTTTTTAAGACTTTTCTGACCAGCAGACAACATTTTATAACACAATCATTACTTTCCTGAGTTCTAAACAATTTGTATGCACCTAATTTTGCCTTTTCTGGAAAATGTCCTAATTTTGATCTTGTCTTGTGTCCTCTTTTGTGTCTTCTGAACTTTTATTGACATTCTCACATCATGATAAAAACATTAATTAGAAAATTTGTGCTGAGTTCTTGTGTTTCTTCTTTACTGCTGTCTTGCAGAATTCCCAGTGCTTTGCCTTTAAGTAGTCCATATGAAGCTTTTTGAGACGTTTCTGGATTGACTTTAGTTTTGTTTGTGCACTTGAAAGAAACTGCAAATGTACAGATGATTCAGAATGTGATTAATTTCTGTGCTATAAATAACACAATTTAAGATGGAAGCTTGGGGCCATAAATAAATGGACCTTGGGCCACGATTGGCCCCCGGGCCGCACTTTGGACACCCCTGTTCTACACCATCAGCACATCTTAAACTGGGTGAGGAAATCAATCAAAGCACAGGAACACTGTTGGATTCGTTTTGCATGCTCCACTCTAGGACAGAGAATCAGTGCAAAGATTTTCATTAAAGTGCTAGGTTAACATGGATGAATTAATAAAACTGAAATTATTCAGATTAAATCATGACTGATAGCTGAAGGTTGAGTGTCGTCATAGAATGACCACTAGAGCGCAGTATTGTGAAAGCCATTTTATTCCATGACTGGCCTCTGTCTTCTATCAGGTTACAAATAAAAGCTTTTAATATTCTAATGGACACATTGATTTCATTCATCAGTGTATTTCTTATTAATTTAACCATATCTGGTAATTATCCAGTAATTTGGAGATTATTTCAAAATCAGAGGAAAGAAAAAAAAGAAAACGCTCTGAATCTGAGATTTTTGTATCACCAAGTAGTGTCATATGAAGTCTGTGTGGGTTTTTGGTTAAGCTTTCCATTACATTTATGTTTGGCCTCTCGATGACAGGAAAAGGATAACATCATCAACACACACCCAGCTTTAACCTTTTTCTAACCACAACGCCTTTCCTGTCATGGCAACATTAATGCCTTAATGGAGTCAAGTTCCAGGTTATGTTGCAAGTTCTAATCCAACAGCTACTGCTCTAAAACCCAACAGAGAGCAATGGCAAGGTGGGTGCAGCTTACTCTATTATCAGGGATATTTGCCTAAACTTTCACCCAGAAAAATAAGGACAAGTGCAATTCCTTCCTGATTAAAATGTAACTTAAAGCACATCTAATAAATTGACTACTAGGTTAACTATTTACTAGCCAACAGAGATAAATGGCACGTCACAGGAAGGATATATCACATACTTTTAAAAACTCATCATTACTATGCTCAACTAGAGCAGGGGTTCCCAAACTTTTCAGCCCTCGACCCCCAGGTTCCTGTGCCTTTATGAATTAACCTACTGCTAGTGATGCTTTTGATAATTAATTTTTCACTGACCCTAAACTTAGGTACAGTTTCAATATTTTTACTATGATGGGTAAAATGTGCTATTTTTAGATCATTTAAAAAAAAAAAACATGTCTGGAAGACATCTCACGACCCCCCATTTGTGTTTCACAACCTCCCAAGGGGTCATGACCCACACTTTGGGAACCCCTGAGCTAGAGTACCATGTAGGCTTATTGAAAAAACCTTCAAAAGCTTTTAAGTACTTTGGACTTTTTACTTGACAATTTAGATTTTGCAATTAGAAAAAGGTCTAAAATACTTTTCCTATATATTTACTTATGTTTTCCAAAAATGCTTAATATTTAATGTGCTCAATGCGAATGCACTTAACAGGTGATAAAACTATACATTAAATATTTATTAAGGGCACGTGGTAAGGGTTTTAACCATAGACTGTATAAAATATGGACGTAGGATCCTTGACATCCCCCATCTGTTTCTGAAGTGCTGTTTTGAGGCCAATCGGTGGCGGCAGCCATATGGCTGCTGTCGAGTGATTGAGACGTAAAGAGGCGGGGTTTGAGCCTCCTAGCCAACAGCTTCAGTGTTCCCGCCTGTCAATCAAGTCAGCTGTGCCTCTCATTGGACGATTCGTAATCTCAATATCTTCAAAATTGCCGCGTTAGAAAAAAATTCACCCTCCATACAGTGTGTGCCAATCTCAAGCGGGCCTCAAGCGGGTCCTCCATGAACTGCAGTTTTCAGCACTTCTGCATTGGACTCATATTTTTAGACCGGAGGCTGCCGCTTGGTTTTAACAGACAAACAAATAGAGTCAACGATCTTGGCTACAACACAGAAACAAATATTTGCAAAGGTAACACGTTTTTCAGGATTTTAAAAAGGAACAACTGAAAAGGATAAGAAAAAAAGTAGGCTAACACAAGAGCTTCAATGAATTAAAATCCAACCCACCATAGAGAGTAGGCTAACGAAAGCCTGCCTTCTCCAACGGTGAGCAAAAAACGATTATGAATTATGAAATTATTAATTATTATTATTATGAACCAGAAGCCTCCTCACTAGCTGGCAGCCGCTTGCTAGCTGTGGCTAACGTGTAGCCCTTCTGACAGACAGCATGTCACCATTACAGTCTATGCATGACACTATCAGAATACTCTTAGCATACAGTTTGAACTTACAGTTTAGATGGAGTATGTTCAGGCAGTCCTCCCTTCGCTGACATCCTCATATTGTATCACCATGTCTGTTACAATCATAGGTCACAAAAAATTAAAGTAAAGTCATGCCCTCAGCTAATTAGCTCAAAGACTCGTCCTATCTATACTTTCCAACTGCAGATTTCATAATTGTTTGACTTTGATATGTTAAATGCAAAACAATACTGCACAGTCATTGGCACATCATACCATAAGTTAAAATAATGGATAAACACTAGGGGTGCAACAATACGTGTATCTGTATTGAACCGTTCGATACAGTGTTCACGGTTCGGTACGCCCTATGAACCTATGAACAAATGCTACCATTTACATTTCAATTAATATACATGATACTATATTAAGTCCTAGGACAAAGAAGGAAAGGGGGAGCACCGCATATTTTGTTTTTTTTCTACTTCTTCTTCCTCTTCTTTATGTTTGTTGAAGTGAGAGGGTGCTTTCAATGCTGCCTGGGTGTATGTAATTCCTGATGAGTCTCAAAGGGGATGACTTAACTTTCTTGATGGTGACAGAGATGCTTTTGGAGCTTTGGAAAACTGTTCCATTATGGGATGATGTCAAAAACACTGCAGTAATGAGTCAACAGAGATCTCTGTCTATTTGATATGAATTTGGACTGATGTGAATAAAAGGCTTCAAGTTTCTACAAGAAGATGAAATGCAAAGCATCCAACAATCTTATGGAATGGGGTGTGCCTGTTAAGGCAATTTTGTTTTGGCCCTTGAAAACAGTAGAGAGCTCTGTTTAAGCTTACCACGCCTACATAGCCTGTATTCCTGACAGAATAACATAGCCTCTCATTGTATTTCAGCTATCATATCATGCCCTCCTCTCACAAGACAAGTTTTTATCCAGTTAGTAACATTGACAATGCAGCCATTGTTAACGTGAAAATGCAATGCCTATTTATTTTCCTTTGATGAAAAGCTGACACAATGAATCCTTGACTTCAACTGCAAAAGGCTCAGTTTGCATTTTCATTTTCAAGGTTTAGAGTCTGCTAAAATAGGGACATGTGGTCCATTTTTCATTCAGTTGACACAGTTGCTTTTGTTTTATTTTGTATTTCCTTTGTGTTGTATTATGTCTATGATTTCCTGTTTGATTTTGTAGATTTACCTTGTGTTTCATATCTTCTTAGTTTTCATTTCTTGTGTTGTATTGTCATTCTTAGCCCTTGTGTTCTTGTACTCCTTGTGCGTGTAGTGTTTCCTGTTTTATTCTTTATTCTTATAAGTTCTTGCCTTGTATTACTACCTACCCTTGTGCAGGTCTCTCCACTTTGATTGCACCACATTAGTTTCATCTGTGTCCTGTGTTCACACCTGCTGCTCATTACCCACTGTGTGTGGTCTCTGGCTGTTTTTGAAAACTGCCTGCATACTACATACTACCTAGAAATGTAATAGATTTGAAGGTAGTATGTAGTATGACTGTTCTGTTGCATCTGTTCTTCAGTATGCTTGGCCAGGCGTTGCGGCCAAGCTGATAGTGAAACTGCTTTTTTAGCATCACTTATGACTCAAAAAGTTAAGAAGTGGTTTATATGTAATATAATAATTTTTACAGCACCTAAAAACTGAGTACCCCTGTCAAAAAAGAAGAAGAAGCAGAACGTTAGCGCTGTGCATTGTGGGAAACAGTATGCAAGGGAGACTGGTCAGATGCATACTGAGTAATTTTCCTGAAACAGTACGACATCTGGGTAGTTTACTAATACTGCAGTTTTTTCTCTTGTTCACATACTACATACCACATATGGAATTTAGGCTGACTCAGTGCACACTGCTAGTAAAGTAGGTGGTTTTGAAAACAGCCACAGTTTCCTCCCTTGCGTGTGGGAACATTATATTGTCTCCTGTGTTCTGTGCCTCAATTTTATTCACTGTGTGCTTCTTTCGGAATTTTGTTTATGGACATTTAAGTATGTTTTTGTTTTACTTTTTAAATTTTGTCAAGTCTAGCACACCAGTTTTTTTTGTCCTTTTTCATTTTCAAATTGAAAATAAAACACTAACAGTTGTGTAATGGGCTTTTGAGACGAACTATATGATGCAGGCTGAGCTCAGTTTCTGACATTCAATTTTCTTCAACCAAATCCTGATTAAAACCTAGCAAATGGCTCTACAACCCCAAAGATGGCTGACATACAATACATGCAACTTGCATGGCCACAAGACCACCAAAGACATCACTGAACCTACTTCCTGTATGGAAACAGTTCCTTGCAAGAGTGTGTGTGGGCAGCCTGACCAGGTTTAGCTGTAGTCTTCACATACCTGTATAGTACTTCCCCAGACACAGTTAGTTTCATCATCATCTTTGGAAATATATAAATAAACTTGGATTTGTCACCTTCAGAGACATTAACCAAGTCTGTCGTGCGGGGAAGGAAGGAGGGACAGCAGAAGACGCAAATACTGGCCACAGGTAAGTTCCTGTATATGTCTGTATCTTATATCTGGGTTAGCGAAAGCTGTAATGTGTATAGCAATCTTATGATTTTACAACATCATGTTTGAAAAATCCATAACAGTATTTTGACATGGTGAGTTATTTTTCATTGCTATTATGAATTAACAATGAGTAACAAATGGATTTTCTTTGCTATGTCAGCCTCGTTCAAGAAAATGTTGGACTCAGTGACGCTATTCTAGTTAAATAAATGATCAATAAATAACATTTTCAGGTAAATTTAGTCACGATATTCCAGTTTTATGCAATAATCTTTGTTTTCTGGGGTAAGAAGATGATACACCCAGTTATCAACACACATGAGGGTTTTATTATAATAACAACTGTTTTTGTTTCAAGGTGTGATGAGGAATTTCCATAATTACATGAACATATACAAGACCTTTCCTCTGATGTTTTACATGTTCTCGATGTTCTTACCAACAGGTAAAAATCGTATTAATATTTTTATTTTCACAATGATTATTAGTTCAGTTAAAGGTAAATGTTAAAAATGTTTGTTTCCTTTCTTGTGAAGAGTCAAATGATAGGATTGATACATCTCATGTCTGTAATTAAATGTGAAATCATGTTTTTACTTTTTACTTATTATGCAGATTTAAAAGCAAGAAATGCGTTATTAAGTGAGCTGAGAGGGAGCGTGTACAAAGTTCTTTAGAACTTGTGCAAGAGCAAGGCTGGCACTCTCCCCTGTTTCCGGTCTTGATAAAAAAGATAAATATAGCTTCTCAACAGATTGTAGGTTCAAATTTGAAGGACCTGGTTTGAGTTTAGAATTGACCTTCTTAATTTCTCAGTAAGAAAGTGTTCCTAGAACATTGCTTTAATAGTGGAAAGATGTAACATGCTTTAGGTTCAAACAATTATTTTATCAAATACTATTTTGTGCTTTCCTCACAGATGGAAAAACCATCATAGCCAAGCCTGACAGAACAGTGAATCTGCCATGCAACAACAAGTCAATCAGTGACCTCACTCAGCTGATGTGGAAAATGAATGGGGATCATCATCTGTTCAGTTTTAAACCAAAGCAACTTCTCCACATCTCACCTGAAGCTCGTAACCTGAGCATTAGTATGTCAGATTCAGAAAGCAAGCTGTATGCGCTGGTCTTAGAGAGAGCCCAGAAGTTTCATACAGGGAACTACACCTGTGAGACCACTACAAACACAGGAGTTTGGAAACAGGATTGGGAACTTATAATTACAGGTGTGCTACCCAATCCTTTGTTTGAAGATTAGAAACTCTACATAAAACTTCTTTGAGACCACAGACAGATAGGAAGTGGGAGGGTGCAATTATACCTGCACAAATAAATGCAGATCAAACACAAATGTACCTCAAACCTGTTATTAATCAACCCTTTAGACAAATACACAAAAGAGCAACTTAGCCATTGACTGCAAATGTGAGTGAGGTAAAATCACAATACCTACTGTGTGTATTTCAATGACTTCTTTCTCTTTGAGAAAAGCAGGAACATTTTTATACACTGGTGTAAAGGAAAGTTTCTAAAACTCAAAGCTTGGGTGTAACTTCATTATGGCACACAGTGTTGATGTCTGGTTTATTTTAGGAAGCCACAGTACTTCCTTTATGAAACAAGTATCTGTGTATTATTTAAAAAACTGCTCTATAGGGCATGATGTTGATACACTCATTGGTTTAACAGCTTTTTTGAAGCCTTGTGTTTGACATTTTTGACAGGAGTCTTTGCTTGTGAATCAGAAAGATTACAAGCTAAAACCTAAAGGCCTGCTACTTGTACTAACACTTAAAAATCCCACTAGATTCTCACCATTGAAAACCGAAGCACATGAGCTTTCAAGCTAACAGACCACTACCTGTGTTCACTACTCAAAGCTGCCATACCATTATTCATTGATAAGTTAAATCTTTAAGAAAGTGTTTTGTACTCACACATCAAAACCCACTGATAGTATATTAAGTTGGACACCATAAGTGTTCACAAACCATGAAGCATAAAAAACATTTTGAGCTCCCCCTACTGACTGGCTACACTACAGGTCGAAAGACCAGCCTCCTTTATGTTAACAGATGGAACATAGGTCAAACTAAAATATTGAAATACAAGTCAAATACATTTTTTTTCAAGCATTGTCTCTGTCATAGTTTGTTTTCATCACGCTAACTTTATCCGATAAAGAGAAGTTTAGTTTTAATTAGTTATTTGATTTTGAAAAGATGATTAACAGCTTTGTTGACCAATGCAGGCTCCTGCAGCGTTCTTAGCATCAGAGGCAGAACAACTGTGCTCCACCCTTCCAGGATTATGGGTTACAAATTGTAGACATGAGCTGTTTTCGAAACCACCTGCTACATACTACCAATGAATGCAGTATACAGTACGTACTGCATACTATATTCTGCATTTGAAGGTAGTATGTAGTACGACTGTTCTGTTGCATCTGTTCTGCAGTATGCTGGGCCGCAGGCGTACACACTGCTAGTGTAGGAGGCAGTTTTGAAAACAGCCAAGGTGTAACAGGGGCGTAAATATCCCTTTAAATGTAAACTAAAAACATATTTATTCAGTCCGACTTTTATGTAGGGTTTAACAATTTTATTACTTACCTTTTACTGTAATATTGATATAAATGTTGCTTTATCATTTTAGTAATTTTAACTGTTATCTTATTCTAGTTTATGTATTTATTCATTCATTTATTTAATTTATATTTATCTACTCAGTTTTATTGATATTTTTAGCCTTAGTTTTATTTTTCAACTCTTATCCTTACCCTTTTTTAAAATCTATTTATTTTAACTATTTTTTATTCTTAATTTTAATGCTTTAATTTATTTTAATTACACATATTTTATTTTGGTGTGCATTGGTCTCTATTTTATTTTATGCTGTTCCTATTTTTAATTTGTATTATTATTATTTTTCTTATTATTATGGCTTCTGGTTCATATTATTATATATCTTATATGTCTTGCCATTGTTTCATTTCTGCTTCTTTCTCATTTTTCAATCTCTGTAAAGCACTTTGGGTTGCATTTGATCTGTATGAAAGGTGCTATATAAATAAAGCTTGATTGATTGATTGATACATTGACTAGGCAGTATTCATAGCCTACTGTAGCAAGCCTCCAGTGGTACTCAGAGGAACTGTATATTTTTGCATTTTGCATAAAATTCATATTTCTGCCCCACAGGTTGCTGCTTTGTTTTTGTTTTGTTTTGTTTTTCTTATATGCATGTTTAATTTTACTTTTTTTTTTTTTTTTTTGCTGTTTTTCCCTAGAGTCAGCTGATGACCCAGAGAATGCTGGGAACTGGAGTAAGCAGGCGATCATTGTTGCAACCGCTGTTCCTTGTGCGTCTATCCTGGCCTTTATAATAGCTTTGACCTGTATGCTAACAGTCTGCAGAAATCATGCAGAGTAAGTTGCCTCAGTCCTTCTGTAACATGATACCATGCTCTTTAAGATGTAAACCACAAAAATATTAAAAACTTGTCACCTTCTTTTCAAGGAACCCGGGAGACATGGTAACTATATATGATCTCATTTGAAGTTCCAATTTTTATACAGCCTTTAGATTAAAAAGGACTCGAGTAAAGTACAGTAGTATTGTGTTTCAAAGTGATCAAAATCGTATCCTTTGTTTCGTTTTCCCTTCTCCCTCCAGCATGAGCGCACAGAGGATATCTATGAAAACTGCCTGGAAAACCGTGGCTATAATGGGCCTTCTCAAAATAAACCCAGGGCTCACTGATGTAAAGTATGCTTCAATCTCCTGAAGGACAATAGGACAAAAGCAGAGATTAGTGGTGGGAAAATGTGTAAAAATTGAACAAAATCATTGGAAATGCATACCCTAATAACATAACTTTGCATGTAACCTTAAATCCAACTGATAATTTTGGGCGTTTTATGTCATACTTTACTCCATGCTATTCTCAAATTCTGCCTCAATGAATGTATCATATGTAATGAGGAACCTCTTTTTTTTTGTCATTAAAGCTGCATATTAGCACTTTCTTGCCATTAGGGGGCAGCATAACTGAATATGCGTCTTTCTTTTTGGGACTTCACTACTCCTACTAAAATATCAAACACCCATATGCTTAAGAGTTGCTAACTTTGTCATTTTTGCATTTACTGCTGAGTAGGTACTAGGCAGCAGATCTGTTGCTGTTCCTCCAAATGAGGAAAATCAGTGAAGTGTTCAGGGAAAGGAAAACACAAGATAAAAATATCACCTCTTAACCAAGAAAAGCGATGCTTTTAGGATCAAAAACTTCAAACGAGTCTAGTTCTCTTTTTGGAGCAGAATTTAACTTTATATTCTGCATTCTGAAATCATTCTCCCAGGTTAACACAACACATGTTGAACTGTGTTGAGTATTACAGAAAGATGACAGATACATAAATCTGATTCTATCCTTGAACACTGTGATAAATGACTTGAGAACAAGGCAACTCTGTTCCATAGGTACAGCGCACAGGCTATTTTTATTCCCTTTAAGCTTCCTGTCAGCTGCTTTTTTATCAGTAAGGTCAATAAGGAAAGCTTTATTCAGTAATGTTACTCTGTCTTCACAGTACAAACTGAATCAATGACTACTGTGTGTGTTAAAGGTAAAACAATCCCAGTCATGCCTAACTCAACAAAGGTTACCTACTAACGATGGTATGTGTAAACTAAATAAAGCAAAAAAGGTAGTGACCTGAGCTTCAGGCATCAGTTTTATTTTCTATTCACACTTTAATAGTTTAATAAAAAGAAAAGGCAATAAACTCAGAAGGATAGGATAATACAAACATGATAACAAATAAAAAGCAGGCAATAAAGTGTGAACAATAAAGGCAAAAAACAAGCTTTTACATCTGTAGGTCCCACCCCCAAAAATTCAAGCAAAGTTAAATACATCAGAGCTACTGCAATAACACAAAATGTAAAATTGGAGTCAAAGCTATTAGTGCAAACTATGAAAACACACAAGTAACTAAAGCTCCAAAAGTTAACAAAAAAAGCTGCCATTTGAAACAAAAACATTACATGCTGAGAACGACTGTGTGGTGAAGTGACACTTCTAATTTTGTGAGTTGGAAGTAGTTGTCCACTAATGTAGCCCGATGCATCCAAAACATTTCCAGTCTCATAATGCTCCATTATGAGACTAGTGATCCCAGACTACTCGTAAGAAGTAGAGTTTTTGATCATACAGTTGTGCTCATAAGTTTACATACCCTGGCAGAATTTATGGTTTCTTGGGTAGTTTCTGTTTTCATTATGATATAAAAAGAGTAAACACTGTTGTTTGATAAAAAAATTGTTTCACCCAACCACTAACCATGAGTGAAAAAAAAGTTTTTCTCTTATCATTCATATTCTCTGAAAAATGGCCAAAAAAATCACAAATTCTACCAGGGTATGTAAACTTATTAGCACAACTTTATGTTGATGTTTACATTAGGTTCATCAGGAAAATTGGGTAAGGACGTTGTAAAAGGTACCTTTATTAAAATGAATGTGTACAGTACAGTCCTGGGAATGAGGTCAGTTTTGTTGGGGTGAGGTTTGTGTTAAGTACCTCGTCTCAGTCTTCAATAAAAACATCAGGGGCCGAGTGCGCAAGCTAGGCGTGAACTAAGTCAGGCATATCCCTTATGTTGGACGGCTTATGTGACACCAAGCCTGACCAAGATTGGTCGCAGCTGCGCCTGGTCTCATCACATGCGTTCATGTAACATTTGTGTAGCAATGAGTGTTGCTAAGTAAGGCACTTCTATACACTCCCCTCTCCAATCAAAATATCTTTAGGGAGGTATGGATAACACAACCCAAAAGAAACAATAGTGTAGACAGGGAAATTAGGGGGGTCTGACCAAATCATTGTAATGCAATATTATTATTGACTTTGGGAGAGTTTCCCTACATTCACTTGACAGCTCAGAGCTGACAGTTTCAATTAGCCAACATAAAGCCTGAGAGCGATCAGCAGTTGCAGGGCGGGGACAGTGTCCTGTCCTATCCGACACATGATGTAGGTAGAGGGAGAGCTCTTTGATAATTCAAACAGGTCATACCCGACAAATCAGCTCACCGTCTGAGTAGCGTCTGATCACTGATTGCTCTAATCTTAACCAACTTTCACTCATTGACCATTAAACAAGACCTGCTGCCATCACCTTTTCTAAATGAACCTTATCCTTTTCTGTTTATGTTACCTTAACCAGGCCGACTACTCTGACCTAACATACTTACGCCTATTCCTACGAGGTGTAAAAAATACACCCAGCTTTAATATAAACAATGCTTAATTCTAACTGATTCAAACTTTAGGTCGGTTGTACCTTTCAGTTCTAAGTCGGATGTTAAGTTACACCGAGGCACACGCCCAGCCGGTGCGCTCGACCCCAAATGCCCAAAATGAACAGGGAGGACAGAACTCAGAGATTTCAATTAATAAAAAAAATACACATCTTTATGTAAGTACAGCTACTTGAATGAATTTTATCCAATATGACTGAAATTCAAATGGACTAAAATCTTTAGACTAAGAATTAACATATAGTGGATCTGTGAATTGTGGAATTTATGTTCTGCCACTTGGTAGATTTAAAACTTTTATCTTGACTGAGTTTGTTTTTTTAACAAAAATGTTCCCATAATGTTCCCAGATGCTGTGTCCCCAGAGGATGAATCATCCATCCCATAAATATGCAGACATATGTGTTAGTTGACAATGATGTATCCTTAGATGATGTATCCCACCAATTTTTTGTGGGTCCCAAAATATTCCCTAGTACCACTAGCAGCGTATTTAAAGCTTGGAGTGAATGTCTAGCTTACAGTGGGTAAGAGGTCATTTTTAGCCAGAGTAATGCTTTAGCTTTATGGATTGTAACAGCAGCCTAAGGACAACTTCATTCTTTGTATATCTTGAACCTAGGCATGCAAATTGTTTTGCAATTTTTAGCATTTCAGCATACAGAAGTCAGCAGTCTAGTAATAATGCATTTACTTAAGTGTGTGAGGATCGTTGAGGTACTAGCATAGCTGTACAGTAGACACATACCAACTGTAACCCACAGGGTTTTTTCCTGTTCCAAGCTAGGAGTGAGTCATGGTCCAAACATGTATGAGGTTTTGTTTTGCAAATCAGTCAACAAAGTAGTTGACTTAAAGGTGTAGTTTTCAGTGTCATTTAACAGAAAAGTTTTGGTAGAAATTGAATAAACAAGAAGTACGTTTAAATTAGTGTATAGTGGCCTGAAAATAAAAAATGTATTGTTTTTGTTTACTTAGAACAAGCCTTAAATATCTTCATAAGGAGCCATAAAGCCAGTGCTATCTTGCATTAACATATTTCTACAAACTATTACAGCCTATATGTTTTTGTATTTTACCTGAAAATGCAGCGATTAGAAGAAGAAGAAGAAGAAGAAGAAGAAGAAGAAGAAAAGAAGAAGAGAAGAAGAAGAGAAGAAGACAGGACTTCATTTTAACCTTTAGTGAACTTCAATGGTACAAAAATACTTTTTTAATGCTTATTTTGGCTTCAGTCTGACTTCATAGTGTTTACACATAAATGAAGAGCTCAAAATACAAAATTCCCCTGTTTTTTTATCTCCATTTTCTATTTTTATACAGCCATATAGGAACTGACGGATTTGAGTCTCAGAAAATCTACTCCTCTACTAAATTACCAGGGACCTTCTATAATGATTTGTAACTGGTTAAGAAACGATATTAACTGCATAGGACCTAAACAGAAAACTAGCCCATCAGTAATATGTTCTCAAATGATAGGGAAGAAGGTAAACATTGTCTTTTAAAAGTATAACGCTCATATAAAGGATAAGACCTTTTTTTCTTCAGTAGACTAAAATAAGTGGTTTGTGACATAAAGCTTATATTGGCCTTGCTACAGAGCAGTATCCCAATGGTTTATCATTAAAAAACAATCATTATTAGTAATCCAACTAACAGCTTTTTCTTCAAAATGAAATTGAGCTTTCTACCATTCACTTCAAGAGCTATTGCATGCTATGCAGCTGAAGATCTGTGACGGTCTTTAATGCAGCTCCAAGAAAAGTACTAGTTTATTAACTGTAAAGTAAACCACTTCTATGCTTTAATGTGTCTATTTTAGACTCTATTTTTAAGAGTATCAGCCTTGCCTGCTTATATCCTCAGTCAATGCTAAAAGCACAATGTACCAGGTACAACTCTGCAAACATACATACAACTAAAAGAGGACAGTATTTTGTATCGCTTCCTCTCCGAATAAATAAGTAACCTTAGGAATATTGATCTCTGAATTGTTGATATAACAAACCCACTACTGTGCATTTGTTTCCCAATTTTGAACCAGCTTCTGTCCAGCCTGTTCTGTGTGCATGTAAATATGCTCCATAATCCTCTTCCATAATCAGCAGTTAATACTGTTGGTGGCAAAACACAGTATAGAGGCCACAGCAGATAATACCACATATAAGGCACAAGATGACAGTTAAAGCCACATCCTGACAACGAACAGAAGTTTTGCATTGGTTGTTAAGTCAGTTTAACGGTTTCCTTCAGTTCAACATGTTTCACCTCCTCCTTCTTTTCTCCCCCGTGAGGTCTATTTATAGATTCTCTCTGAAACTTTTGGGTATCCTTCGGAAAAACACTTGAAAACATTTTGGCATCATCACTATTAATAATTCCGCAAAGAGGAAATTACTAACACACACTGCAAAAGGTCAAATCTTCTCATCTAAATATCTCACTACGCTTAATATAGAGCATGCTGACAAGTATAGATAGCAATCTTAATTCCAGATAGTACGACATTTCTTGATGACTAGAAAATGAATGAAACTGGATAAATAAAGATAAAATAACAAAAATAATATCTAAAACTGTCAGGTCATATATTAAGTGTAATAAGATATTTTTTTATTTTATTACTTAATTAATTTTGATGTTAAATCAGATTTTTTTTTCAGGTGTTTTGCAACAACAAAGTACGAAAAAAAGGTATTTGAAACCCAGTGAAATATTCTCACTAACAAGTTGAGTCAGGAACAAATGCACGCATTGGAAGGCTGACAAAATCCTGTGCAGTCCAACTGGGATCCAGCTGTCCAACTGGGATCCAGCTGTCCAACTGGGATCCAGCTGTCCAACTGTCAAAGAGAGAGCCTAAGAGAAATTTTTCAAAACATTTTTATCAGAGCTTGTATAAACAAATGCAAATGTTTCAGGGCATGTAACGGTCTCTAGGATATCATTTGAAATAGCTTAAAAAGACTTGTTTAAATAAAACTAAATCACCATTACCAATAGGGTTAAAGTCTGGTAACTGTTTTAAAGTTTACACTTAGAAAAAAAAGAAAAAAGTAAACCTGCACTTCTGCACAGCACTCTTGTTACATAAGACATAACAAACATTCCCTTTGTAAATATCAGTAAATAAATATCATGTGTTACCAATTATTCTTCTTCAGCTTCTTCTTCTTCCACTCTCTGATTCTCCTCACTTGAGGTCGAAGTTGCCCGTACCTTTTGCATCTCCCTTGGCGTACCTTCTTCTTTCCTGGATAAAAAACACCAGTTAATATACAACTCAAGACAATTATAGTACAATGAGTACAATGGTTGTTATTAAGCAGTTGGACTGAATATTGGACTTTAATGTATGAAATACTACTACACTTGACATAATACCTTTGAAGTTTCCCGGTTTTAAACAAGTACACCAAAGCAGCAACAGCAGCAGCGAGTAGGATGATCAGCAGAATATATAAGGTCCAACATGCAGTGCAGGATCCTGTTGAGAGACAGGGTGGAAGAATGAGAATACAGTACCAACATATACAAAATACACACAGCTGACTCATTTAATCCAATGAGAAACAACAGAGCAGCCTTATGATGGATACAGCCTTTCAGCCTATTATATGGTGATGTATATGCTACTTATCATTTGGCAGTTAGATCAGTTCAGGTCAGGAGTTTAAGGGTTAACATAATGCTGGAAACTTCAGAGGAAAAAAATCCCAGCTTAAGTAATAATAATAATAATAATAATAATAATAATAATAATAATAATAATAATAATAATTATAATAATAATAATAATAATAATAATAAATTGTATTTAAAGGCGCCTTTCTTGGCACTCAAGGACACCGCACATATATATATACAAATTTACATTAAAGGAAACAAAATCAAAATCAAAAATGAAAACAATGTAAACTGACAAAGTGGTAAAAAACTAGAAAATAGAAACAATACAAAGTGACAGTGTAATTGGAGTCAGACGGAGTAGGCGGTTTTGAACAGATATGTTTTGAGTTGTGATTTGAAATGGGGAAAAGGAACAATGTTTCTGAGTTGAGGTGGTAATGAGTTCCAGAGACGGGGGCAGAGCGGCTGAATGCTCAGCTCCCCATAGTGGTGAGACGGGCAGAGATAGACAGGTGTATGAAGGGAGTGGGAACATGGAGGAGGTCGGACAGATATGGAGGGGCGAGGTTGTGGACAGCAATGTGCTGACACTTGCCACCCAGGCGTAATTTAAGTTATACGATTCTAATAGTGGAGCCAAGAGGATATATCAATTGCATTCTTTACATTTTTGAACATTTTATAAACCACTGAGATGTTAAAGTCCAACAATTAACATTGGGACTATGAGTGCTTCATTTATAAAATACTTAGCATTCTGTGTAGAACACAAACTATGCAATTCAAATCCCCCAAACTCGGAGTGATAAGACATTTAAACTATTTGTGTTAGTGGTGGCTGAGTTTTATTAACAGTCCAAGTACACCATGACATTAGCTAAAATGCAAAAAATGTTAAAGGTGACATATCATGCAAAATCGACTTTTTAATGGTTCTCTACCTGAAATATGTGTCCCTGGCATGTCTACAAACCCTCCGAAAATGAAAAAAACCCATTCTGCCCCTGTTCTGATTTCTCCACCTTTCTGTAAATGTGTGCTGAAACGAGCCGTTTCAGTTTTCTGTGTTTTTCATACGTCATAACGCCATCCGGTCTGTAACGGAAGTCAGAGCTCGGAGCTTGTTCAACCCATAGACTGTATAAAATACAACTCAACCCCTCCTCCGTTTTTCATTACCTGCACACACGTGTGCTAACAAGAAGCTGAGGAGGGAGGCATGCTAGTTGTAGGCTGTCTTAATAAACACAAAGGTTGGTTTTACTCCCCACGTCTGCAGATTTGAAGATTGGGTGGATGATTTTTATTTATCATGGATAAGTGCTAGCGCTAGTTAGCATAGCCACATAGCTACATGTTCGTGGCTGTGTACCAAGACACACGTCAACATACTGATAAATAAAACAATAAGAAACACTAAATCTGTGACCAATCATTCAGAAAGGTCCTGCTGCAGGCGCCTCTCCGTCAGGATCAGATTCTGGATCAAATTCAGAGGGTTGAAGTAATGCAGGTCAGTAAGCAGTGTGTATATTCAGCCAACATGTAAACATTAGATCAACGTGCTGGAGAGCCGAGGCCACATCCACTTCCTGAGGGGGTCAGAGAGCCCATTCTCATTTAAAGGCACACGTACAGAAAACAGCCTGTTCTGAGCAGGGCTGAAAAAGAGGGGTTTACAGGCATGCCAAAATTTGATTTCCAAGTGTTTTTTTGAGCATAAACTTTAAAGACATGTTTTAGGGACCTCTTAGACCAATATATTTTGATGAAAAAGAGCTTAATATGTCACCTTTAAATTGGTTGCACTTTCTACCATAACAGTCAGATTGAAATTTGGCCTGTTATGATAAATCAATCAATCAATCAATCAATCAATCTTTATTTGTATAGCGCCATATAACGCCATTCAAACACTTGTAAACTGGCATCTGAAAGCTATTTATTAATTTCTTTATTTCGACAGGGATCGTGTTCAGTATGTGCATTAGTGATTTTTGCTTTTAGCGCGTCCAACACTAACTAAGCCGAACACCAGCCTCTCAGCGGCTTTTGGCTCTTTGTAGTCGCTACAGACTGGTTTCAAAGTCTTCACCAGAGGCACTTTGACACGTGTACAAGAAGTGCTGGTGATTCAACGCCAAACCTTGTAGTTAGTGGCTGGCTTGTTATTTGACTTATTAGCCTTGGTAGTAACAGTTGCTCGTCTTGATGGAAAGCAGCCAGTTTCAGATTGCACTCATGCTCTTCCTGGCAAAAAAAATTCAGACATGTCTTGTGTGAAAAAGTCATTCATCTATGAAAGGAGCACTCTTGTTTTTGTTCTTTCTTTATTTTACCAAGTAAATTGATGTGTAAACAATGAGTTCACTGTCTATAACAAAGAGTTTTCTTTATATGACACATCAGGTTCAGTCATTAGGCAAATAAGCTTTTGACATGATTTTCCGGTTTTCCTGAGCCACAGAATAAACCAAGTTGCAGAGTTAGTAAACTTGACTAATTTGTATGTTTCATGTTCAGTGAGCCCTTTCATTCCTTCAGGCTACCGTGGTATACCTGGATACAGGCGGCAGCAGCAACAGAGGCATTCCTCTGTTGAGTAGGTAAAATTTTTCTTCAAGTAGTCCTTGTCCTCCTGAGCCTGTCCTTCAGCTTCACGTGGCTGGAATATCCATGGGAACAATTTTCCTTTTTTTTTTTTTTAATACTTTTTATTTAGTAGTTTTCACACACAAAAGAAACAAGAAAACACAACAAGACAAAACAAAGACGTGGCAGCATGTCAGCATTGGATGAGTTTTCTAACATATATATAAGACTATCTTCTGTAAGTAAACAGCTCATTTTTAGCCCCTTTATGGGTATAGGATTTTCCTTTTTTTGTGAATAAAAAGACACAAACAACTGCTGACAATAAGCATCCAAATCAATAGTGACCTCACCTGAAGTAAAGTACACATACAGGTCACCACGCTGACTTCCGTAAGGGTTATTTGCTTTGCAGTGGTAGAGGCCATTAAGGTCAGAGGTTGTACTCAGAAACTGCAGCGTTGCAGCCTCTACTCTGACACCTGACGGAAGCATTGACTGGCCGGATCTGAAAAGAAAGAACACACAGCTTAATAAAGAATACAAACCAAAAAGTGTTATGTCAAGACATTAAACAACTTCCAAGATGTATACTTAAACTGTTCTATAAAATAATAGGTTTTTCATCCTTGTTTTCACCTCCTTCTAATTAAGAGACATTTTTGAGGAGTATCTCTTCTATAAACAAACCAGCGTGTTTAGCCACTCAGTAAATTTATGTTACACTCTTGTTGTCGCTCAGTCTGACTTTTAGATCCAAAAAAAGGCATTTTCTGCACAATTCTGCCTGTGACACCACTTTAGTCAGCAAGAGGCTTGTATTCTAAGAGTGGTTCAAATTCAAATAAGAATCATTTTTAAGAGGGATTTGGGCTGATATATATTTGTCATATTCTCCGACAAACTGTTAATATTTTTTTCATACAATCATACTACCATAGTAACAGAATCCCCCTCTCCTTATTCAGAAACACCTCTCTCTGAAGTAGGCCTTCACTGGGCTGTAACACAGTCTTAGTCTTCTGTTTATGCCTCTAAATGTCAGCCTTAACGCACTTTTTTTTACTGCAAATCAATAAAACAAGGATTGTAGTCAATGTGTCCTACGTGGTTTATGTACACAATTATATGGGCAATATCCATGGCAATAAAATTGAAAAAAAAAGTCTCTTTATTGGTAGGATACCTGGTGCCTACTCTACGTTTGCCTGGCAACAAGAAAAGTTAGCTAGCTAATGTTTTTTTCTTGCTTTGGCAGATGTATTTGATGCATTCAGACAGATTTCAATTTAACCGGACTGATGTTGAGACAATAATACATTATATTTGATATAGCATTTTTGTGATATAACAACTGCAGGGGCGGGTCCAAGGAGTGGCGAAGCCCCCCCTAGTGGCCAAAGTCCTAATCTAAGATTGGCTATCTTGCTTTGTTATTGGCAGGATTTGAGTTAAAATAAAGTATTTTGGCTTAAGGGTGGCTGCAGAAAGACCGGCAGCCACATACACACCAATTTAAAGAAGCTAGTATTTACAAAAATAAATGTTTACAGCCTGGTTATAAAAACGGTTTTGGTACAAATAGCTTTTTTTATGCGCACAAACTGTTCGGGGGTGAAATAGCAAACTTAAGTTTTGCATAAGTAAGGCCATAGCTGACTTTACTGGCAGGTGGGCACACTGAAGCTGTTAATGAGGAGGCTAATGGCTCACCTCAACTCTGCCTCATTGCTGCTTACCATAGACAGAATAAATTATGGATGTAGTATCCGTGACATCACCCATCTGTTTCTAAAGCGCTGTTTTGAGGCCAATCGATGACGGCAGCCATATTGCTGCTGTCGAGCGATTGTGACGTAAAGAGGTGGAGTTTGAGCCTCCTAGCCAACAGCTACAGTGTTCCCGCTGTCAGCTATGCCTCTCATTGGAAGACTCGTAATCTCAATATCTTTGAAACTGCAGCGATACAAAAAAAATCACCTCCTGTACAGTGTGTGTAGATCGAGAAATTAGCTATCCAGACTACACTCATCTTTTGTACCAGGCTGTAAACATGTTTATTTCTGCTGTAAAGATCGTCTTTTTTTAATTAGTGTGTATGTGGTTTCCATTACTTCCAGAGCCAGCCTCAAGCGGATCCTCCATGAACTGCAGTTTTTAGCCATCCTGATAAAAAAGGCCTGACTCTGCCTCTGGTTAACTGACAGTTCAGGGGGCGCTGTTGAGTCACTTTCATTAACAGACTGCCAAAGATGGCTGCCACTATTGTGGACCCTTCTGAATCTGTTTTTATCACTTTCCACAAAAAAACATATCATACCAAACATCTGTGTATTATATCCGACCAGAGAACATATGAGTGGGATTGTGGTATTAACTAAAATTAGCATCCAGGAAATAACATAAGTGAGGTCAATAATTCTCCCTGTCACAAGCTTGCGGTAATGAACTTTTGTAACACATTCCTAAAACTTACCTTCCCTGTCCACCATCAACTTGCTCACGTCTACTTTGAGCAGCCCTCTGTCTTTTTTAGCATCAGTTCAGATGCTCTATGCTTAAAATGATTAGTCTTTCACCATTATACAAAGTTTGTATAAATGTAAAAATGCTTTAAGGTAAAAGATACACATATTACTGTTGTTACCACCTGGCTGAGGGACGGTAACAAAGAGGTAGGCCACAAACAGATAAAGCAGTCAAAAGTTATTTATTTAACTGACATAATCAAACTCATCAATAACAAATGTGATATATCAGTGTGAGAATAATCATGTCTGGAATGTGCAGATAAGTCAAAGTGTTGTTTAGTGGTGGTGATGCATGCTCCAAACAAAGAAAGACAGGAAAAGGAAGTCTTTGTTACCAGCTGGACAGGTGACAAAGACTCATCCCTCCCAGCTCCAACCACATGTGATCTTCAGTTACCAGCAAGCAGCACAAAAACACACAACTGACACTCTGAAGCAGACATGAGAGGCCAGCAGAACAGGAGGGGTTGTCATGCTATTTTGACTCTTTTCATTGAAACCTGTTTATGTAAATACTGTACCTGGACCAAGTCACCACTGGAGTTGGAAAGCCTTCTGTTTGACATTCAAATTGGTTTGCAGATCTTTCAGTGATATTAACCAGGGGAGGGGCTGAAACAAAAAAGGAACAAAACCAGTTGTGTTATTGCTCTATCTGAGAACAAGCAGAACATACACCACCTCTCCCAAAAACAATTGTACACTATTATTTGTTGGACTGCCTTTTGCTTTGAGTATGGCACACATTCGCCGTGACATCATTTGATAAGCTTCTGCAATGTCACAACATTCATTTCCATCCAGAGTTGCATTCATTTTCCACCAAGATATTTAACTGATGATGGGGGAGTTGGACCGCTGCGCAAAGTCTTCTCCAGCACATCCCAATGATTTTCAATGGGTCTGAGATCTGGTCTCTGTGGTGGCCAATCCATGTGTAGAAATGATATCACTGAACTACTCATTCACAATGTGAGCCCGATGAAACCTGGCATTGTCATCTATTCCCGTTCTATCAGGGAAGAAAAACTCCATTGATGGAAAGACCGGGTCATTCAGTTTACATCCAGGGAATTAGCCGACCTCATTCCTTGGGCACTTAACAGTGCTGAAACTAGACATGACCAACTGCAGCAACCCCAGATCATAACACTGGCCCTACAGGCGTGTATGGTAAGCACAAGGCATTCATCTGCCGCTCTTCTTACCCTGATGCACCCATCACTCTGGAACAGGGTAAATCTGGACTCGTCACATGACCTTCTTCTATTGCTCAAGAGTCCAATGTTTATGCTCCCTAGCAAATCTCCTTGGTGGTTTTCTTTGCTTGTTGCAGGCCAATAATTTGATCCTTCTGAAACAGATAAACATCCTTTACACGACTACAGGATATGTCTTCTGACATGGTTGTTTAAAGAATGATAAGCTACTCACTGCAGCAGCTGGGGTTAAATAAGTTGTTGCTATATGAAACATATTCATCACTGCAGTAATTATCCAATGGAAGGCTCTAACCTATTTGCTTTGGTAAATCCAGTGGCGACTTTTTGGGGGGACAGGTATTTGTGTATTTGTAGAGTTTGTTCCTAATCCAGTTGTGATAATAGTTTTACGTGACTAAACAAGACACTTGATAACAGGAGCTTTTAAAGGAGTGAACATTTTTGATGCTCCTTAAAGAAACAGATACAATTCAGAATTACTGTAATCATTAAAGCTGCTGGGAAGTGGATCCCAAGCACTGTATCAGTGTGTGAAAATATGGTATGTTTTTCAAATAAAGCTACTGTTTCGCTGTGCCGTGTGAAGGCAAGGCCAAAGGACTGTGAAATCAAGACAGGCACAACAATTGGGGACTTTCTGGCTGCCGGGGGAGTTCCATCTTACACACAGGATCACATGTCTGCTGAAAAAGAGTGTTCACACAAGTCCTTCTCCTCCTCCTCCTCCTCCTCCTCCTCCTCCTCCTGTGCAATTTGAAAGAATTTTGCATACTCGTTCTTTTTTATTATTGTCAGTTAGATATAATCTTTTTTCCATCAGAGTGAGCAGTTTTGTAACGTATACTGGTCTTACTTTCATGCAGGTGTCCAGAGGGAAGGTGCAGGCCTCAACTGAAGTCTGATTGGCCACACATTGTGCCATCCAAATATCCTTAAAAATGGCTGTTTTTGCAACAGCCTACTATACTAGCTGCTCGTACTGATTTGGCCAAAATTAGGTATGTAGTATATAGTATGTGAACAAGAGCAAAATACTGCAGTATGCCAAAACTACCCGGATGTCACACTAATTTGGGAGAATTTCTCAGTATGCTGCGGACCAGTTTCCATGGCGTACTGTTTCCCACATTTCTCCATCCCATCTGCTAAGGAAAAACCCACAACTATCATAAACTATGAAGGCAAAAGAAGTAGACATGTATTCTCTGCAAAGTCACGATTACAACGCTAACTTCTCTTTTGGGGAACAAAATGTTTGTTGAACAGTAATATAAAAACACAATCTCGCAAAACTTAAGTTCAGTCAGGACTACTCTTAAGTTCAGTCAGGACTACTCTTAAGTTCAGTCAGGACTACTCTTAAGTTCAGTCAGGACTACTCTCGTCAAAAGAATTTATAACTTGCATGCAATAAGTTATGTTTAGCGATTTGGCTGTGTTCTGAGAGCTCCCTGCCCTTCCATGTGCACAGGTGGAATGCCAAAGCCTGAAGTGGGGAGAGTGCACCTCCTCTTCCTTTCATGTGCATGTATGAAACACTAACCCAGGAATTCAACCAGATTCGTGCCCGGTGCCCTGGACAGCAGGAGTCATGTGACCGAGGTTTTCCACTTGTAATTACTGCATTAATTAATATCCGACTCCTCTCCTCATCCATGTTGTCTTTGTGGTCCTCTGAAAATCTCTGACATGTTGACTACAGGCCTGGCTTTGCTCATTATGATAGTTTGTTGTCGTTATCAAGTGAAATACGATCTAGAAATAACACAGAGTGTTTTATACTGAAAATTAACCAGATGTTTTAATTTTGTTTTGGTGCCTGACTTCCTGTCCTGCTCCATCTTCTCTGTTGAGATTGATGCGTCGTGCTCCATCATAAACAGAAGGCTTTAGTGTCTTATCAGGAGGGCTCCAGCGTGCCGGATCAGACACACTGGAGTCCAACAGAGCCAATCCAGTGGGAGTTAACACGTTGAGTAGAATAGTTTTATCTGCTCCTCGGGTAAGGACTGAATTTGGAAAAAGAGCTTTCAGCTTTGCTGCCCCCATGGCATGGAATGCTCTACAGACTAAACTGAAACTCTGAACTTATTACACTTGGAGCCTTCCGTTCTATCCTGAGGGACAGACAGTGTGAGAGCACTGAACAGTGCCTGTGTTTTCAACCTTAAATTATTGTTTGTTGTTTTGTTACAGCCTCCACACCTCTTATTCCTATTGTAAAACACTATGCACCTATAAATTGTATGATTTAACTTGTACTGTCATTTTCGTGTAACTGTTTTTATGACATGTGCTGCTGACCTCTTGGCCAGGTCACCCTTGTGAAAGAGATCCTGATCTCAATATTTTTTTTACCTGGTTAAATAAAAATAAAGGTTAATAAAGTGGCTTGCAGGGGAAGCAGAAAGAGTAGGCAGCTTAACAGAAGGCCAATTTTACTGTTTACCAACTGGATGCATAGATCTAATCAGCTGAGCTGTCAGTTGGCGTAAACAGAAGTTAATGTACTGTGGGCTGAGCTTGCCTTCATGGCCTGCCTGAAAAAACACTGCTCAGTATGTGTAATTTTCTTACAACATATGAGGCAAAAAGAATAAAAAGAGTGATAGCATCTTTGCGGCTCTTAACCTCAGCTTTATCTAGTTCTTATGCTGCCTTCTCACGCTTTCTCAAGCACATTTAGAACTCTAAAAATGAACACTGTGCTCAACATTTTCCATACAACATCAGATAAATATGAGCAAAAGAAGAGGCCCAAATGTCAGTCTTGTTATCTCCACTGCCACCGGTGTGTGCCTCATGATAGTCACATGTATATGTGTATTTTAGATATAAATAAGGAAGAGGAGCAGAAAAAACTTCCCCCTTATTTTAAAATGTTTTTCCTGTTCCACTAAAGCTGCTGTTCTGGTTTACTTTGTCCCATAAAAAAAACATTACTAATACAGAGATAAGTAAAAACAGAATTAAAAGTGGAGGATTTGTATACTCACAATGGACCTTTATAGTGAAGGGCAGGGTGTTCCTTTTCCGCAGATCAGCATTGTAGATTGTGCACTGGACTGAATGATTGCTGATTTCTCTGGTGGGCACTCCATACAGCCCGCTGACAGTGGTGGTTGTACCATCATCATTAAGGGTGGAGTTGTTTTCTGTTCTCACTTTAACTGTAAGACCATCAGTAAGCCACGTCACCTCTGCAGGAGGTTTTGAACGAACAGCTGTGCAGGTAGCAAGGAGCACCTCCTCATTTCCAAAGGTAAGAAGAGTTTCCTTCAGGGTTGAAACCGGAGGCACTAAGAGCGTGACAGAAAACACAAGCTGAACATGCAAGCAGAAAGGTCAAACAAGACTCAAACTTGATATCTGGAGCATTTTTAATATAATTCATACCAAGCACTGTCAGAGGTATGGTCGTCTCGTGGTTCCCACTTGGAAACATAGTAAAGATACAAGTGTAGTTGCCTTCATCTAACACTTTGACATTCGATAACATGAGGTCTCCAATTTTGGCGGTGAAATCCCCAGCAAACTCAAAACGATCATCAATTCCATTCACAAACTTTGGACCTTTTTCTGAGATAGTATAGAAGTTGTCTTTCTGAACTTTTACTCTGGTCAGCCTCTGCCATGAAATCTGGCTGAGTGCCTCTGTGGTATCAATAATTTTGCAGGGGAAAACAATGGTTCCGTTTTCCTCAACTGTTGTGCTTCCTCCAATGACCTGGAGAGCTGTGAAGGTAAAAAAAATCTTATCAGGTTTTAGGAACAATAATGGGAGGCAACAAATAGTAAAAACACAGCCATTGTGGCAAGGGTTTTTAACATTTGAGACCAACACAATACATCATATCTCAGATATCCATCATTGCAGTTCTACTCGTCAAAACTGTATGCTAAGAATAAGATTAATGATGAAGATATACACAATGACACTCTATTTACTATTTAAAAGTTTTTAAAAAAACCTTGTGGAAGAAACACAAATAAAAAAGTTATTGGAGGAGATTAAACCAATGGAGGAGAGACACAGGGACACAGGTAGTAAGGACGATGAATACAAACTAAAGGAGAAACGTAGTGAATTAGGCAACATTCAAACAGCAGAGATTGAAAGATTAATGAGGTTTGCACAAAAAGAAATATTTTAAAAAGTCTGGCCTATAAACAAAATAAGACAGATGAAAAAAAAAAAGATATTACAAAATTAGCTACAGACCAATCACAAGTAATGGATAAAGATGATATTGCAAAGGAGTTTGCTAATCGTTACAAAACTTTATACAGAAATGATTTGAAAGCAGATAAGGACCAAAATAAAACATATTTTAGTAATCTGAAGCTACCAAGAGTACTACAGGAAAAAAACAACAACAACAACCTAATAAAAGCTATAACTGCAGAGGAACTCAAACAACAAATCCAGAGACTCAAAACAGGAAAATCTCCAGGAGATGATGGATTTACAAATTAATTTCATAAAAAATTTCAATAACAAATTATCCCATGACTTTTAAGAGCTTAAAACTACGTGTTAGACAATATAGAGTGGGCACAGACATGGCAGTCTGCTATAATGACACTTATCTATAAAGAGAGTAAGGGTGCTACCTCATATTCCTCTTCTGAATACAGACCACAAAATAATACCAGCAATATCAGCAAATAGATTAAAAGATATTATTACACATATTGAACACAGATCAGTGTGGCTTTATTCCAGGTAGACTTCTGGCGGATAACATAAGGAGAACAGTAGGGAGACCCTCTTTCCCCTCTCTTATTTGCGATATACTGTATACTGAAGTGTTTGCAGAGGCAATTAAACAAAATGAAGATACAAAAAGAATACAGGTAGGAAAGGAAAACCATAAACTAGCACTGAACGCTGATGATATTATTGTTTATTTTACGTCACATGAAGAGTCGGTACATCAATTAAAGAAAACAATTGAAGAATATAGTCAAGTTTCAGGGTATAAATTAAATTAAAATAAATGGGAATCATTAGTCATAAGAAAGCAAGTCAGCCATGCCCTAAAAAATGAGTATAAACTTAGATGGAATGCAGAGAAAATAAAATATTTGGGCATTATTATTAATCAGAACTTTGAAGAACTGTATAAAAATAATCATTATGTTTTGGAAAACAAAATAAGACATGATCTGAACTGGTGGAGAATAATACCAGATGGCCTAAGCAAAGTGGAAACAATAAGAATGATGGTACCTCCACAATTCTTATTTATATTCCAGTCATTACCCATACCAATACTTAGAACCATTTCTAACGGATGGAACAATATAATAACAAAGTTTATTTGGAATAATGGAAGAAAGAGAACCAAATTCAAAACTTTATCTCGACAAAGAGAGTAAGGAGATTTAGGGATTCCAGATTTGCAAAATTACTTTTATGCTTCACAAATTATCAGAATATTGAGTGGATGAAAGGGGAAATCGAAGATAAATGGACCAATACTGAAAATGAAAAAGCAGGGATATCAATTGGAACATTACCATTTATTGGTAAAGGATCATGGAAATTACCTGGGGCGCATTACCAGTGCACCCTGAGCACTATCAAAAACTGGAAAGAGGCTTGTAAAATATTAAGAATAAATAGTGGGTGTGTGTGCTTTAGGGCAATGGCACATGATCCTGACTTTATCCAAGACAGACAAAATATTAAACGATTGGGCAAGCAAAGGATTAACAACATATTCACAATTAGAGGTGGGTAGTAATGAGTTACATTTACTCCGTTACATGTACTTGAGTAGTTTTTTCAAAAAAAATTACTTTTGGGAGTATTTGTTTTGTTTAGTTAATATTAAATCTCAAAAACATGTTATAGTTATTTATCAGTTAGGTAAGCAAAGGATCATACTGATTAATATTAAATCTTAAAAGCATGTTAGAAATGTTGGAAAGTAATCTAAACTAACTTATAAGAGGAAGGTAGTAAGCTAAAAAAACAGCTGCTCCTGAAGCTCAACAGTCAACTCAGAGAGATTCTTCAGCACTGAGTTCATGGCCTTTTTAAACACTTCCAAGTTGTTTTAGCACTTTAAAGTTATGTTTTTAAGTAAGATGTACTGAAAATAAGTTAAAGGTTAAAAAAAGGAAGTTTAGAAGGCATAGATATATTTTTTATTGTAATGTTGGAGTATTAATGTTCTGGAATTCTGATGACATCTCAGACACAGTTTGAAGTTTCAGCTTGTTTTAAAAAATGAAAGTGGGTACATTAGTTTGTGCACAGTGCAGCTGCTCTTACTTTAATGTTTGAAAGTAAACCATGCCTAACAGCATTCATTTAGACATTTTCCTGTTTATGTCACTTTATTAAAGGCAGTGTGCACTTCACATTGTTATTAGCGTTTCCAATACAATACAATTGTATATATGATACTACTCACAAGGTACTCACTACTTGAGTCGGTTTTTTTTAGGTACTTATTTACTCTTACTCAAGTACTTATTTCTACAAGTACTCTTACTTCTACTTGAGTAACATCATTGTAAAGTAACAGTACATTTACTTGAGTACTGTTTTGGTTTACTCTATCCACCTCTGTTCACAATTAATCACAAACAACACAACAGAGTCTTTGAAATGATAGCTTCAAAATATTAATTAGATCAGAAACCTTTAAGTATCTACAGGTAAGAAGTTATCTCCAGAAACATTTGGTGGATGAAGAACTCACAAATGAGAGTGCAGTATATCATTAAAATTGATAAAGCTAAAGGAAATCTATCAAATATATATGAAATAATGCAAAAGTACTATACCGTAGAAAAGAGAGTTAGAGAAAATGAGTAAACTAACTAGAAACTGCATAACAGTAGAAGAATGGAAAAACTCCCTGTACAAAAATCTAAAACCATCACAATCCAGATATATGAGGGAATTTACCTGGAAAGTAACACAAGCCTTCATAGAACTTCCCATCTAACCTCTACTGTTGTCTGTCTATTGCTTTGTTTGTCTGATTATTTCTGCACATGTATTTTGTTTTTATCTTGATTGTTTTTATTTTATTGTTTTGTGCCTGTAAAACACTTTGTAACTGAGTGTTTTAAAAGTGCTATATAAATAAACTTTTACTTACTCACTTACATGTCCAGTATTAGAATCATACCGGAAAGAAGTGGAGAGCGCATTTATTTATATTTCTATATGAGTTAAAGGGACATCTAAGTTTTGAAAATGTTTTAGGGATCAACTTATTAGAAGCAATAAGTAAACCCGAAAGGCATCTTTTTAATTAATTACGAGTGACTGCCTTGAAGCAGGTCACGAGGACATGGAGACAAACTCCACCTAAGATTAAATTATGTAGTTGTAGCAGCTAGAATCTGTCACGTCCGTAGCAGTCAATTATTAAAGTGTTAAAACGACAATATGTTAAAAATGTTGTGTTGTTTATTGTTGTCTTCCTGTACTTTTTTTTTTTTTCACCCTTTTAAGCACTTTGGCTAACATTGGTTGTTTTTAAATGTGCTATATAAATAAAGTTTACTTGACTGAACAAATACTCCTGTGCTTAATTCACATTTTTGGGGGGAATTCACTCATTCGCCCCAAAAATGAGTAATGTAAAAAAAGACGGGTGCACAGTTGGCCAGACCCAGACCCTGCTAGCCCACAGCTTGTTACCTATATGCTTACTCAAAGCAGCCACGTCTACTCGTATCCCTTTGTTGGAACTTGAACACATTTCGAGGTGAGGTGTGCGTTGTGTTGTATTGGTCATACGCCTTTGCTTTGAAATGAAAACGTTACGCATTCACATGGCATTCTTCAAAACGACAGAGTCAACATACCGTCTGAAACTGTGTTAAGGATCAACATCAAACCAAGAAAAAACATCGTCATCCTCCTCGGGAAACGTAGCATCCATAATTTCGTGGAAATCCCCGTGGAGAAATCATCCGTCCACGCAAACGACTCTAGTCTTTACTCTAGGCCCTAGCTCTGGCTAGTAGGGATGTGTCGGTCGCGAACGATCTTGGGCTTTAAGCCCAAGATCCACAGGATGCGTCGCGTTACGTAACGGCTGCGCCGCGCACGCCGCGTCAATGCTCTAGAGTCCACAGGGCGCGCTGCGGCGCCTTTTTACAGTCTATGGTCTCAGCTCCGTCTCTGGAGCGTTCCGCCGCGCCGCTCTGCCAGAGATACGCGGGGAGTCTATTTTCGCCGCTCCCCGCGCCCAGCACGCGTCAATCGACACAGAAATGATCGAACTATCCCGGAAGTCAGGCACGAGGATCGTATGCAACATCCGCTCACTTTCAAAATAAACACCATGTGCAAACCGGTGCAAACACAAAATCGTAAATTTTACCACTTCTTCAACATTACGTCATAACCTGTGGCATCGGGCCAGACGTCAGTCTCAAAAGATATCCGACACCATGGACGAGGAAAAGTTTATACTGTGTTGTTCTCGCGCGTTTTGGAGTTCTCGAGGGATCTTGAGTTTCCTGCTCCGGAGTGCGCGCCGCTCCAAACACGCATCCTATGGACCAGGTCGAAAGCCCCGGGACGGAGCAGAGCCGTGTCGCAGCCGTAACGCGGCGCACACGCATCCTGTGGACTCCCCAAGTTAAGGTGGAATTAAGTTCTAGTGAAGTCAGAACTTTGTCAGAGTTCAGTTGGAGTGACATCTGCATTGAGACTCTGTTGAGAAGCTGAGTGGAAGTTTAGTCTGATGTGAGTCAGAGTTTGGTTGAAGTTCAGTTTGAGCAAGTTGGAGAGGAGCTTAGTCAAAGTTAAACGGAAGTTAAACTGGAGTTAAGATTAGCTTGAATTGAGCTAGATTTGAGTTTGCTTTGAGTCCTAGTTAAGTGCTATCACCATGTATCATAATGTCAGGAACATGCCTCTGTGAGTGCAGGACAGAACAATTTTCAACACAGCATATTGTCAAAACTCTTATTTATATAAGAAAAAAAAAATACACAGAGTGTATGTTTATCCTTCATTTAAAGTCATGTCAGTTCATTAGGTGTTGTAGATTGAGTTGAGCCTCTCCATGTACTGACTATTCCTCTCTGCGCCGATTTGCTCTTCAGAGTTCTGCATGTTTGGAGATTGGGCCGGGTTCGGGTTCGGTGTCTTGCGCCTCAGTTTTCTGCAGAAATGAAGACCTCGGATGTGTTATTGGTCTGATTGTATGATACTGAGATAAACTACATGCTTAGAAACCCCTTTTTCTGATAACCAGGCTTTAACTTAGACTTGATTTAATGCTATACTCAAATTAGCCTTAGCTCCCAGAGATTAAATATAATCCCAAAAAGACACAGGACTGAAATATAACTTTACATTGCTTAAGAGAATGACTCACCTGCAGAGACAGAGAGCTGCAATGATGCAACACAGAAGCACTCCAGTCACAGGTATGACCATTTTTGGTGAATACCACAATGACCTGACCTCTGCATTGAATCAGATGTGAGTGACTTATTATTGCATTTCATCAGAGCTTTGACAGACAGTATAGCCGTTGTTAAAGTGATGAACTTTTAGCTCTACCTACCTTTGGCAGGGCTCTCGGACACAGTTAAGTTCCAATTAATAGTCGAAAGACCCTCACTGTGAGCTACATTACATGAGTAGAGTCCTTCATCGTCATCCTGAGCATTGATAATGATCAGCTGTGAAGGTGAGCTAATGTCTATCTTCACTCTGTCGGAGCTGAAATTTGAATAAGTCTTATTCAGTGGGATTGAATAAGCAAAAAGATATTTGCCTTTAGTCCAGCTGATTTGTGTTGTATTTGCCCCTGAGTTGTTGCAAACGAGTGTGACAGAGTATCCCCTGTAACCCAGCATGTTCCTGAGGACAACTGGATGATGTTCATAGAAATGGAAAAGAAACAACCAATCAATACAAAACATATCCCCAGTTTAGCCTGAAGAGAAGCATGCATAACAAACACAAATCTCTACTCTACCTGCAGAGACTCCGTACGTGGATAGAAACAAGAGCAGAGCTGCTTGGTTCATGGGAGACATGATGACCATCAGACAGAGACTGACTGACTGACTTTTCACCACAAGCCTTTTAATGTAATTTTGAACGGGATGTAGAAAAGAGGAAGCGGTTTGATGGTTTTCAGCTGCTTCAATGTATTAAGTGTGACATCGTTTGGACCATCATGGATTTCACAAGTAAATAAAACAGCAGCAAAGTGTAACACAAGTCACCTTTTGAGTCAACTTAATCATGCTGTAATATAAAGCAAAATGAACATACATACAGTATGTATGCAATTTTCAACTGTAGGTAACACCTTAGTTTATTTCTAAACAGACCGTCTCCACAGGGTGTGACTTAAGATTCACAGGGTTGAGCATTGTTTGCGCAACACCATTACACTGCATGTCTTGATCATTTTGACAGTGAAGAGTCAACATTGATTCGTTTTTTGCATCAAAATTATAAAAAGAAACCCACATCACAAAAGACCAATATTCATTTGAATAACAGAAAATGAAAAGAAAGCTTAAACCATCTCAGCTGCTTCAGTTCATGGCCCTGGTGATGTGCATGCTGGCTGTTACTGTGTGAGTGTTTGACATTTAAAGTCATATTGTAACATGATGCAATCATCTATATTCTACATTGACACTACACTACATACTGTTAAACTGTCTGTCAGCTGAGTCATCTCAATTCAATTTGTGTACATTTTTCCAGACAGGTTAGCTATTCCTAAGAAACAACCAATCAATACAAAACGTATCACCTGTTTATCCCCAAGAAAAGTATGCATTAACAAATATGAATCTCTACTCTACCTGGAAGGATTTGGTACAAAACTAGTAGCTGAATGGTGAGAAGAGCAGCTTGGTTCAGGCGAAACATGGCAACCATTTGACAGAAACTAACAGACTGACATGACCATCAGCTTTTGAATGCTCTCAAAGAAGATTCAAAGAGGGAGGAAGTGGTTTGATTTTTTTTCTGTCAGCAACAAAACAATAATAGGTCAAACAAAACGGTGAGCAAAATTAAAGGCCCTATTGCCATAATATTATTCAGGTTAGCATCTATAGGTATCAAGCTTTGCAGTAATAAACCGTTAAAATTCTATGGACTTTAACTATTATGAACCACAAGGTAACATCTACATACTTCAGCTATGCTAAGATGTGTGAGAACCTCTTCTGAAACAAGCTGACCACAGGGTGTGTCAGGAGACAGTAATAACTTCTCAACGTTTGTGAGAAGCAAAACCAGCAGCAAAGTGAAACACAAATGACCTATTGAGTTAACTTAATCCTGCTTAAACATAAAGCAAAATGTAACTATGTACAGTATGTGTGCAATTTTCAGCTGTTGGTAACACCTTAGTTTATTTCTCAACAGACCGTCTCCATACCTGGATCAGAAACACTTGATTGAACCCCAAAATTTTAATTGCTGCTCCACCTTACACGTTATAATTCGCAGAAACATTAAACATATTATTAATAATTATGATATGTTAACCTGTACACTGCACCTTTAAGAAACTATGGCAAATTAAAGTGCTCTAAATAAAACATGAGGAGACAATGAGCATAACAAAACAAGACAATAACACACTTGGAAACGGTTTTAAACACGCAAAAGTCAGGGTTCTGCTCCAGGATAGGTCCTGGTTTTGAGTCTTGGTGTTGCTTTTTCTGTAGGTATAAATGTGAATAATATGACATATCAAAATCAGTTGTCTTCCTCTCAGATTCTTTCTCTCTTTAATTCTTTCCCATCTCACTCTCTTTTTGCTTCCAATGTCGTGCACTCTCTTCTCTGTGACTCTGTCGCCCTCTGCCTCTCACTTTGCTTTCTATGCTTTCACCCTTAATATCTATATACCTGTTCCTCAAATCTTGTCTTTAGCTTTCTTTTTATTTTTAACTTAAAACCTATGGGAAGCACTTTCATTAAAGCGGTGGACATTACATGCGTGGGGAAGTAACTGTGCCAAGATGAACTAAGGAATGTAAATTTGGCAACAATTTTTACACACAGAGCAAAAATAAAACTGTGACTCACCTGCAGAGACAGATAGCCAGAGTGTAAATTTAGAATAAATCTAAATGCTAAATCTAAATCTAAATGTTAAATGTTAAATGTTAAATCTAAATGTTGCTCTGCGATCCTAAATATTTAGCTGATATGCAAATTCACACTGCAGCCCAGCGGAAATACCAAAATAAAAGCTTCAGAAAGAGATACAGACTTAACAATAGCAACATAGCTTGTTCGTACCATAGACTGGGTTAGTTCTGTCTCTGAGCGTTGTGAAATCCCTTTATGGCCTCCAAAACTGCCTATGCGGCATTTTTACAGCGGGCAGTCCGGCTATAACCCGTAAGAGTCAGTACTGACAGACTATGGTTAGGATATATGTATCGCTTTATGAAGCTTTTATTTTGGTACTTCCGTACTGTGTGAATTTGTATTGGGCGCTGTTAGTACCAAAATAAAAGCTTCATAAAGCGATACATATATCCTAACCATAGTCTGTCAGTACTGACTCTTACGGGTTATAGCCGGACTGCCCGCTGTAAAAATGCCGCATAGGCAGTTTTGGAGGCTATAAAGGGATTTCACAACGCTCAGAGACAGAACTAACCCAGTCTATGGTACGAACAAGCTATGTTGCTATTGCTAAGTCTGTATCTCTTTCTGAAGCTTTTATTTTGGTATTTCCGCTGGGCTGCAGTGTGAATTTGCATATCAGCTAAATATTTAGGATCGCAGAGCAACATTTAGATTTAACATTTAACATTTAGATTTAGATTTAGCATTTAGATATATATTTAACATTTAGATTTAGATTTAGCATTTAGATTTAGATTTAACATTTAGATTTAGATTTACATTTAACATTTAGATTTAGATTTAACATTTAGATTTACATTTAATATTTAGATTTACATTTAACATTTAGATTTATATTTAGCATTTGGATTTAACAATTATTTCAACTTAATATATTTTTCACAACAAAATTAAATGTGAAGAAGATCACAAATATTCCTCTAAATGTGATAAAAAAAAAGTGACTTTTAAAAAATCACTACGTTTTTATGACGTTTTGGAGCTAAATGTGGAGAAATGTTGCTGTTAATTTCGGTGTGCACAACTTTACAAACGGCGCCCCATATGTGACTGCCTTGAAGCAGGTCACAAGGACATGGAGACAAAGTCCACCTAAAATTAAATTATGGTTAAAACCAATAGAACATGCATTAGATGATGAACAAATTTATTTACACAATTAGAGATGTGGAAAAAAATCATAAAATCTACTCTGAAATTAGACTTGGTAGAATATACAACTTCATAAACTTACATCATAGAGATGAGAGTGGTAGGACGGATTGTAGTAGTTGTAGCAGCTAGAATCTGTCACGTCCGTAGCAGTCAATTATTAAAGTGTTAAAACAACAATATGTTAAAAATGTTGTGTTTATTGTTGTCTTCCTGTACTTTTTTTTTTTTTTTACCTTTTTAAGCACTTTGGCTAACATTGGTTGTTTTTAAATGTGCTATATAAATAAAGTTTACTTGATTGGACAAATACTCATGTGCTTAATTCACACACTTCATTTTTTTTCTTCATTTAACGTTGACAATTTAATTTAAAGACACTGAATACATTATTTTATTCAAAGGTTATGAAAACATCTAATTATCTTGTTTCACAGCTTGTTACCTATATGCCTACTCAAAGCAGCCACGTCTGCTCGTATCCCTGTGATGGAACTTGAACACATTTCGAGGTGAGTTGTGCGTTTTTTTGGACATACGCCTTTGCTTTAAAATGAAAAACGTCACGCATTCACATGACATTCTTCAAAGTGACAGAGTCAACATACCGTCTGAAACTGTGTTAAGGATCAACGTGAACCCAAGAAAAAACATCTTCACCTTCCTCGTGAAACGTAGCATCCAAAATTTCGTGGAAAACACTGTGATGAACTCATCCATCCACGCATGCGACTCTATGGGTGCTTCTCAAAGCTCCAAACGTCCATCCTCGCGTCTCTTCCTCGCGTCTCTTCCTCGCGTCTCTTAGTCCCGCCGACCAGAGATGCGAGGAAATGAAACCAGAGGAGAGAGGAGAGAGGATATTTGTATTTAGAGAAATGAGACGTCCTCTCCTCCGGAGCGTCACGTGAAGCGACGTCGGTTTGTGATGACGGCTTTAACAGCTGTTTGTGTCTGCACACATGTTCACTGTAATAACTCTGATAAATATAAACAGTAACAGAGCTCTGTCTCTGTGTTTACATGTTTAACACACACTTGCACATGAAGAGAATCAGCTCTCTGTTTATTCTGTCCTAAAGCATCGTGGATCGATTCACCGGTAAAATGCCTCATTATTAAATGATTTATTACTTCAAGGGAAAATAGAAACCATGCAACTCTTTTCAAACCCCGTGCTCATTAATGATCAGCCTCATATGAAACTTTATTAACGTGACAGGAAATATAACAAGTGTTTTTACTAACAGACAAACTTTACTGTCAGACTTCTCTTCATGAAGAAAACGAGAACAATGGGGGAAACTAACAGGAGGAATAACTCATCATTGATATATATTCTATCAATGATGTTAGACTCTATTACTCTATTTCATTAGACAGTGAATCTGACAAAAACAATCAGATATAACATAATCCATCCTCTGTTATATTGAATTTATGATTTTGCGATCAGTATTTTGTTTTTAAAACTCACATCAAACGAAGAAGGAGGAGTGCCATGCAGAGCTTAGCTCTGCATGGCACTCCTCCTTCTTCGTGACGTTGTGTAGTTTTTCCTATGAGTTTTTCACGGCAGGAATTCTGCCTTCCTGTGGGGCCTCCACAAATGTTTCATAGGGGTGGCCAGACGGGGCCACAGAAAATCTTAGGGTGGCACCAAAACCAAAAGCCATAACTAAATTTCAGGAGTTCTATTGTGCTGTTGTGGTATATTATTTTATGAATTATACTTATTAATAATTATTACTTATTTCACAGTAAATGTTACTGATTATCTGATGTGCATAAAATACTACTGCTATTAGTTCCAGCAATCCTGTCTTTTTATATATAAGTTTTAGGCAATTCATTGTTCTTCAAATTAGCTAGGACTCATTTCCCTTTAAGGAGACATTCCTTATTTTTAAGGAGAACATTAATTATAAGAAACAAAATTCACTAGGAACAAATTATGTCTATACCACGCTATAACCATGCTTTTTGTTTTTAAAAGTAAACTTAAAAGCTGAGTTGAGTTGAGTTTTATTCAGATTACCTTACTCTCTAGTTCAAAATAAGACTGGAAAATGGTTAAAGGTGAGCAGTTAAAGGTACAGTGTGCAGAATTTAGCAGTGTTTAGCAGAACGGACAGAAATGGAATATGATATCCATAAGTATTCATAAGTTCATATAAGAACAAACAAACTATCAACCATGCAGATTTTTAATAGAGATTACTTGATAACGGAGGGATCGTACTCCTCATAAATCACAGGAGCTTCTTTTCCAGGGGTTGGGCAGTTATATTTATTCCCCATTCTACACACTGCACCTTTAAACGATATCAGTTTGGAGGTTTGTCACCATCATATCTGGATCAGAAATACTTGATTGAACACCCTAATTTAAATTGCTGCTGCAACCCTGCCTCACACAGTATAATTCCCAAAAACATGAAACAGATCTATTATTAATAATAGTTCTAATATGTTAACTTGTACACTGTACCTTTAAAAACCAAGGCAATTTAAAGTGCTCTAAATAAAACATGAGAAGATGAAAATGGTTTTAAAAAATGAAAAATATACTCCACAGAGGTGATGAGAATTGAAATGCATGATTTAATAGGGGTTCTAAAAAATTACATTACAGCTACAGAGCACTTCAGTAATAGACAAAGGCATACAGAAAAGTGTTAACCTCTAATTTAAAGAACCAGGGGAGCAAATTTGTTTCAGTCTAGTGGTGCAAACAAAAACAAGGCCATCAGTTTTCTAGCTGCATCTTTTTCTTTTTTACGTATACATCATCATATTTGTCCCTTTCTTTTGAAAACATCTCTCCAACATCTTTTTTGTTTTTTACTCAGTTTTAATCTGTACTCCATGCCTGTCTGGGCAAATATTGAATTGAGACCCATTGACTATCAATTCCTTCATCCTGAGTACCAGACAGCTCTGGGGATGAAATGGAGGCACCTGCAGGGGCAGAGAGTGGAAATGAACTCCAAGAATGAAATGCAGGGAGAAGTTCATTTGAGTGATGGCACATTTTTCTGACCTCCAGAGTGAACTCGGTACTCGGCAAAAGTCAGGGTTCTGCTCAAGGATAGGTCCTGGTTTTGAGTCTTGGTGTTGCTTTTTCTGTAGGTATAAATGTGAATAATATGACATATCAAAATCAGTTCCCTTCCTCTCAGATTCTGTCTCTGTTTAATTCTTTCCCATCTCACTCTCTTTTTGCTTCCAATGTCGTGCAGTCCCTTCACTGTGACTCTGTCGCCCTCTGCCTCTCACTTTGCTCTCTACACTTTCACCCTTATCTACCTCTTCCTCAAACTTTGTCTTTAGCTGTCTTTTTATTTTTAACATAAAACCTATGGGAAGCACTTCAACCCATATATCAGAATGGAGCACACTTTCACTCAAGCGGTGCACATTACATGCGTGGGGAAGTAACTGTGTGCCAGGATGAACTAAGGAATGTAAATTTGGCAACATTTTTTACACATAGAGCAAAAATAAAACTGTGACTCACCTGCAGAGACAGATAGCCAGCAGGATGCCAAATAAGAGAAATCCAGTCAAATATGAGACTACGAGTAGAAAAGACCCAGATGACCTGACCTCTGCATTGAAACAGATGTGAGTGACCTTTTATTGCATTTAATCAGAGATTTGACAGACAATGTAGCTGTTTTAAAAGTAATAAACTCAGCTTTGAGCTCTACCTACCTTTAGCAGGTCTCTTGGACACAGTTAAATTCCAATTAATAGTCGAAAGACCCTCACTGTGAGTTACATTACATGAGTAGAGTCCTTCATCGTCATACTGAGCATTGATAATGATCAGCAGTGAAGGTGAGTTAATGTCTATCTTCACTCTGTCAGAGCTGAAATTTGAATAACTCTTATTAAGTGGGATTGAATAAGAAAAAAGAGATCTGCCTTTAGTCCAGCTGATTAGTGTTGAATCTGCCTCTGAGTTGTTGCAAACGAGTGTGACAGAGTCTCCCCTGTAACCCAGCATGTTCATGTGGACAACTGGATGATGTTCATATTAATGGAAAATGAACAACCAATCAATACAAAACATATCCCCAGTTTAGCCTGAAGAGAAGCATCCATAACAAACACAAATCTCTACTCTACCTGCAGAGACTCCGTACGTGGATAGAAACAAGAGCAGAGCAGCTTGGTTCAGGGGAGACATGATGACCATTTGACAGAAACTAACAGACTGACACGACCATCAGCTTTTGAATGCTCTCACAGAAGATTCAAAGAGGGAGGAAGTGGTTTGATTTTTTTCTTCTATCATCAACAAAACAATAATGGGTCAAACAAAACGGTGAGACAAATTAAAGGCCCTATTGCCATAATTTAATTCAGGTTACCATCTATAGAATCAAGCTTTGCAGCAATAAAATGTTAACATTCTTTGAACTGTAACTATTATGAGCCACAAGGTAAAATCTACATACTTCATCTATATTTAGACATGCGAAAACCACTTCTGCAAAAAGCTGGCCACAGTATGCGGCAAGAGAAGGTAGTAACTTCTCAAAGTTTATGAGAAGCAACACCAGGTCTTTGTGATAGACGTGAACTACAGATGCGTCCACTAAGAGGAGTCAACAGCATGTACTTGAGACTTTTTTCTGTTTAAATGATTAAATACATGTTAATAAAACTAAAGGAATTAATCCTGTTACACAACATTGGCAAAATGACATCTCCCTAGACCCTCAACATGTATCCCCTGGTGGCAAATATTTATTTAAAGGGACAGTGCACATTAATGAACATTTCAACATAGCATCCATGTGAATATGCCAGAGTTAGCCATGAAGCTAATTTTCATCTTTAGTCCCCGGCAGGTCAAAATAGAGCTCATAACAAATGATAAAGATAAATAACAATAGATGGAAACAATACATCATGATAGCATGACAATTAAAACACAGTACAGTAATAGAGCCTGACCCCCCCTTTTTTAAGATATATATATTTTTTCATTTATATTCTTAAAGCTGGGGTTGGTAGTCTCGGAAAACTAGCATGAATTTGAATGTAGCATTTCCTCAGGGCTCCGTCTAACCCCTACCCTCCTCCCTCAGAGCTCCTCCAAGGCGACGCCCCAGCTTTAATTTAACATTATATCCTGTACGAGCGCCAGTGGCCTATAGCGGCCTAGTGGTCCAAGCGCCCCATATATAAAGGCTATAGTCCTTATCACAGAGGTCTCTGGTTCGTCTTGCTGCATGTCTTCACCCACTCTGCTTCCCACGTTTCCTGACTCTCTAAAGCTTTTCTATCAATAAAGACGAAAAAATAAAATACAATGAAAAATAATACTATGGCCTCTGCAATGAAAGTATATGAGTGACATTTTATTGCATTTCATCAGAGCTTTGACAGACAATATAGCTGTTGTAAAAGTAATAAACTCAGCTTTGAGCTCTACCTACCTTCAGCAGGGCTCTCGGACACAGTTAAGTTCCAATTAATAGTCGAAAGACCCTCACTGTGAGTTACACTACATGTGTAGAGTCCTTCATCGTCATCCTGAGCATTGATAATGATCAGCAGTGAAGGTGAGTTAATGTCTATCTTCACTCTGTCAGAGCTGAAATTTGAGTAACTCTTATTCAGTGAGATTGAATAAGCAAAAAGAGATCTGCCTTTAGTCCAGCTGATTTGTGTTGTATCTGCCTCTGATTTGTTGCAAGCGAGTGTGACAGAGTCTCCCCTGTAACCCAGCATGTTCATGTGGACAACTGGATGATGTTCATAGAAATGGAAAAGAAACAACCAATCAATACAAAACATATCCCCAGTTTAGTCTGAAGAGAAGCATGCATAACAAACACAAATCTCTACTCTACCTGCAGAGAGTCCGTACGTGGATAGAAACAAGAGCAGAGCTGCTTGGTTCAGGGGAGACATGATGACCATCAGACAGAGACAGATTGACTGACTTTTCACCACAAGCCTTTTAATGTAATTGTGAACTGGCTGTAGAAAAGAGGAAGTGGTTTGATGCTTTTCAGCTGCTTCAATGTATTAAGTGTGACATGGTTTGGACCATCATGGATTTCACAAGTAAATAAAACAGCAGCAAAATGTAACACAAGTCACCTTTTGAGTCAACTTAATCATGCTGTAATATAAAGCAAAATGTACATACATACAGTATGTATGCAATTTTCAACTGTAGGTAACACCTTAGTTTATTTCTAAACAGACCGTCTCCACAGGGTGTGACTTAAGATTCACAGGGTTGAACATTGTTTGCGCAACACCATTACACCGCATGTTCTAAACATTCTGACACTTAAGAGTCACAATGACTTTAACAAACGTTTATTCTTTTCTGCATCAAATTTGTAAAAAGAAAACAACATCAGAAAAGACCGATATCTATTTTAATCACAGAAAATGTTATTTAAAGTCATATTGTAACATGATGCAATCATCTATATTCTACATTGACACTACACTACATAGTGTTAAACTGTTTGTCAGTTGAGTCATCTCAATTCAATTTGTGTACATTTTTCCAGATAGGTTAGCTATTCCTAAGAAACAACCAATCAATACAAAACATATCACCTGTTTATCCTTAAGAAAAGTATGCATTAACAAATATGAATCTCTACTCTACCTGGAAGGATTTGGCACAAAACTAGTAGCTGAATGGTGAGAAGAGCAACTTGTTTCAGGCGAAACATGGCAACCATTTGACAGAAACTAACAGACTGGCACGACAATCAGCTTTTGAATGCTCTCACAGAAGATTCAAAGAGGGAGGAAGTGGTTTGATTTTTTTTCTGTCAGCAACAAAACAATAATAAGTCTTGTTTCAGTCAAAAAAAATGGTGAGCTAAATTAAAGTCCCTATTGCCATAATATTATTCAGGTTAGCATCTATAGGTATCAAGCTTTGCAGTAATAAACCGTTAACATTATTTGAACTGTAACTATTATGAGCCACAAGGTAACATCTACATACTTCAGCTATGCTAAGACGTGTGAGAACCACTTCTGAAAAAATGTGGCCACAGGATGGTTCAAGAGACAGTAATAACTTCTCAAAGTTTATGAGAAGCAAAACCAGCAGCAAAGTGAAACACAAATGACCCTTTGAGTTAACTTAATCATGCTGAAATATAAAGCAAAATGTAACTTTGAACAGTATATGTGCAATTTTCAGCTGTTGGTAACACCTTAGTTTATTTCTCAACAGACCTTCTCCACATCTGGAACAGAAACACTTGATTGAACCTCAAAATTTTAATTGCTGCTCCACCTTACACGTTATAATTCACAGAAACATTAAACATATTATTAATAATTATGATATGTCAACCTGTACACTGCACCTTTAAGAAACTATGGTAATTTAAAGTGCTCTAAATAAAACATGAGGAGACAATGAGCATAACAAAACAAGACAATAACACACTTGGAAACGGTTTTAAACAATGCAAAAATACTCCACAGAGGAGATGAGAATTGAAAAGGGTGATTTAATAGGGGTTTAAAAAATTACATTACAGCTACAGAGCACTTCAGTAAAAGACAAAGGCATACAGTAAAGTGTTAACCTCTAATTTAAAGAACCAAGGGAGCAAATTTGTTTCAGTCTAGTGGTGCAAACAAAAACAAGGCCATCAGTTTTCTTGCTGCATCTCTTTCTTTTTTACGTATACATCATCATATTTGTCCCTTTCTTTTGAAAACATCTCTCCAACATCTTTTTTGTTTCTTAATCAGTTTCAATCTGAACTCCATGCCTGTCTGGGCAAATATTGAATTGAGACCCATTGACTATCAATTCCTGCATCCTGAGTACCAGACAGCTCTGGGGATGAAATGGAGGCACCTGATGGGCAGAGAGTGGAAATGAACTCCAAGAATGAAATGCAGGGAGAAGTTCATTTGAGTGATGGCACATTTTTCTGACCTCCAGAGTGAACTCGGTACTCAGCAAAAGTCAGGGTTCTGCTCCAGGATAGGTCCTGGTTTTGAGTCTTGGTGTTGCTTTTTCTGTAGGTATAAATGTGAATAATATGACACATATCAAAATCAGTTCCCTTCCTCTCAGATTCTGTCTCTGTTTAATTCTTTCCCATCTCACTCTCTTTTTGCTTCCAATGTCGTGCAGTCTCTTCTCTGTGACTCTGTCGCCCTCTGCCTCTCACTTTACTCTCTACACTTTCACCCTTATCTACCTCTTCCTCAAACTTTGTCTTTAGCTGTCTTTTTATTTTTAACATAAAACCTGGGGGAAGCACTTCAACCCATATATCAGAATGCAGCACACTTTCATTCAAGCGGTGGACATTACATGCGTGGGGAAGTAACTGTGTGCCAAGATGAACTAAGGAATGTAAATTTGGCAACATTTTTTACACATAGAGCAAAAATAAAACTGTGACTCACCTGCAGAGACAGGTAGCCAGCAGGATGCCAAATAAGAGAAATCCAGTCAAAGATGAGACTACGAGTAGAAAAGACCAAGATGACCTGACCTCTGCATTGAAACAGATGTGAGTGACCTTTTATTGCATTTAATCAGAGATTTGACGGACAGTGTAGCTGTTGTAAAAATGTGATAAGCTCAGCTTTGAGCTCTACCTACCTTTAGCAGGTCTCTCGGACACAGTTAAATTCCAAATAATAGTAATAGGACCACCAGTGTGAGCTACATTACATGTGTAGAGTCCTTCATCGTCATCCTGAGCATTGATAATGATCAGCTGTGAAGGTGAGTCAATGTCTATCTTCACTCTGTCAGAGCTGAAATTTGAATAACTCTTATTCAGTGGGATTGAATAAGCAAAAAGATATCTGCCTTTAGTCCAGCTGATTAGTGTTGTATCTGCCTCTGGTTTGTTGCAAACGAGTGTGACAGAGTCTCCCCTGTAACCCAGCATGTTCCTGAGGACAACTGGATGATGTTCATAGAAATGGAAAAGAAACAACCAATCAATACAAAACATATCCCCAGTTTAGCCTGAAGAGAAGCATGCATAACAAACACAAATCTCTACTCTACCTGCAGAGACTCCGTACGTGGATAGAAACAAGAGCAGAGCTGCTTGGTTCAGGGGAGACATGATGACCATCAGACAGAGACAGACTGACTGACATTTCACCACAAGCCTTTTAATGTAATTGTGAACGGGATGTAGAAAAGAGGAAGATCCACAGGATGCGTCGCGTTACGTTACGGCTGCGCCGCGCACGTCGCAGCAAATAGGTTCCCATTCAAGTCAATGCTCTAGAGTCCACAGGGCGCGCTGCGGCGCGTCTCAGCTCCGTCTCTGGAGCGTTCCGCCGCGCCGCTCTGCCAGAGATACGCGGGGAGTCTATTTTCGCCGCTCCCCGCGCCCAGCACGCGTCAATCGACACAGAAATGATCGAACTATCCCGGAAGTCAGGCACGAGGATCGTATGCAACATCCGCTCACTTTCAAAATAAACACCATGTGCAAACACAAGATCGTAAATTTCACCACTTCTTCAACATTACGTCATAACCTGTGGCATCGGGCCAGACGTCAGTCTCAAAAGATATCCGACACCATGGACGAGGAAAAGTTTATACTGTGTTGTTCCCGCGCGTTTTGGAGTTCTCAAGGGATCTTGAGTTTCCTGCTCCGGAGTGCGCGCCGCTCCAAACACGCATCCTATGGACCAGGGCGAAAGCCCCGGGACGGAGCAGAGCCGTGTCGCAGCCGTAACGCGGCGCACACGCATCCTGTGGATTCCCCGAGTTGTGTGACATGGTTTGGACCATCATGGATTTCACAAGTAAATAAAACAGCAGCAAAGTGTAACACAAGTCACCTTTTGAGTCAACTTAATCATGCTATAATATAAAGCAAAATGAACATACATACAGTGTTAGAGCCATATGTGTGTCAATATTATGTGTGGACTGTTTGTGTGTTTCATGCACTTGTGTGGACACTAGGTGGCGGGCGTGTCAAACCAGGTGTTAGAAAGCATATAGGGAAGAAGACCCAATCAGTGGCAGGTGAGCTGCCTACCGGGTAGCAAACAGTTTTTGACCGTCTCGATCGTCTCGATTGTCTCGAACGTCTCGTTCCGTCTTGTTCCGTCATTGTCATCGTATTGTCTACAATAGACGTAAGCCTGTAATTCTACAAGTTCGATTAGATGCAAGTGTGGATTGATCGGCTGTGCGTGTATTGTGTGTCTAATAAACCCGTTGATGTCAATGCACGAGCGGACTTCATTCATTCATCCTGACGAGGAGGACGCGTCAACTGAGTCCCGGTAAAGCAGCCCCTCAGTGGCTTATAGGTGTTTGTTTCGTTTGGCGAAAGCAAGCCACTACATACAGTATGTATGCAATTTTCAACTGTAGGTAACACCTTAGTTTATTTCTAAACAGACCGTCTCCACAGGGTGTGACTTAAGATTCACAGGGTTGAGCATTGTTTGTGCAACACCATTACACTGCATGTCTTGATCATTTTGACAGTGAAGAGTCAACATTGATTCTTTTTTGCATCAAAATTATAAAAAGAAACCCACATCACAAAAGACCAATATTTATTTGAATAACAGAAAATGAAAAGAAAGCTTAATCCATCTCAGCTGCTTCAGTTCATGGCCCTGGTGATGTGCATGCTGGCTGTTACTGTGTGAGTGTTTGACATTTAAAGTCATATTGTAACATGATGCAATCATCTATATTCCACATTGACACTACACTACATACTGTTAAACTGTCTGTCAGCTGAGTCATCTCAATTTAATTTGTGTACATTTTTCCAGACAGGTTTGCTGTTCCTAAGAAACAACCAATCAATACAAAATTCACCTGTTTATCCCCAAGAAAAGTATGCATTAACAAATATGAATCTCTACTCTACCTGGAAGGATTTGGTACAAAACTAGTAGCTGAATGGTGAGAAGAGCAGCTTGGTTCAGGCGAAACATGGCAACCATTTGACAGAAACTAACAGACTGACATGACCATCAGCTTTTGAATGCTCTCAAAGAAGATTCAAAGAGGGAGGAAGTGGTTTGATTTTTTTCTTCTATCAGCAACAAAACAATAATAGGTCAAACAAAACGGTGAGCCAAATTAAAG